>NC_062539.1:9983709-10253709 GCF_022655615.1 Tachysurus fulvidraco
TTTACATCATTGTTGGCCAGACTTCACCTTCTTCAGTGGAAGTCCTCTGTCCCACCATCTCACTCACAATGGCTAAAGGATACAGCGTTTTTTTTTATTTATTAAGCTTGAGAATAGTAAATATTCAATAAGAGGTAATACCTCCAGGTTTTGTCATAAATGGCAACCGTTTATTTCATTGAATATTACATATTTCAGCAAATTAGGTTCTTTTCTTTGGGCAACTTAAAATGACTTGTATTTGATCATTAAAAGGGGCTAGGACCCTCAGTGGGGGTGGTTTGTTTTCTTCTTTTTCTTTCTACTTCCTTTCCATTATTGTTATTATTATAACTCTAACTTTATGCCTTTTTTTCCCCTTTCTTTTTTACGTAAAACCAAAATGGGATTCTGTATTGTTATTCGACTTTGTTTGTTTGCAATAAGAAGACTTGGCAAAAAAAAAAAAGAAAAAGGAAAGAAAAAAAAGAAAAAAGAAAACATGCGATAACAGTGAATCCTCACAGAACATAATAGAAAATACACTGTGCTCAAGTTACTGGATCATGTATATATCTAACAAGAACGATAAACAAACGATCTAGTGTTTGGTCCTGTGTACTTCTTGTATGGACTCTTATGATGACAAATCGATTTTGGAAATGTATATTTTCTGTGTAGTTGCAGAAAAAGTAGACACTATTATTCCCTTCTATGCTCAGTCATACTTGAGTAATAAAGTTGACTTCTAGAGAACAGAATAAATGAGTATATTGTATTGTACGTACTGTGTAGGATGGAGGGCAGCTGTTTACACGACAACACGCCTTGTACCACATACTGATTGATGGCTCCGGATTTCAGAAGATCATCCAAAGTAACAGGCACGACGAAATCCCACGACATTTCTGTCTGAAACAAATAACAACACACACATTTGTACAGAGTCCATACAAAGACGTCGATTAAATAAACAAGGCTAAGTGCATAGCAACAGACCGAGTCAGCCTTAGATACAGCTAACAGCTAACTGCTAACAGCTAACTTCCATTAACAACATATACAGAAAATATGAACCTCACAGCTCACAAAGTAGACGGAACACAAAACCCAGGTGTACTTACTGATACAAAGGTGATAACTTCAGCACATATCAATGCTGTATAAACAGCGTAAATCCGAGTTGTTCTTAACAACTGTTGTGTGTCAACATGCGCGAATGTAACGGTTGAATCCGAGTCTTTGAATTTGGCCACACTCGCGCCAAAGGAAATGCGTCATCGCCCGGCCCACGCAAGCAAAATAAAAGCATGTACGATTAATTTACACGACAAACGGACATGACTGTCGGTTTTGGCCCCCTAGTGACAGTCTCAATCTCAACAAATGAATTCATTCACTCTCTCTCTCTGTCTGTCTCTCTCATGTGTCTGTCTCTCTCTCTTTTGCGCTCTCTCTGTCTGTCTGTCTCTGTCTGTCTCTCTCTCTCTATCTCTCCCTCTGCCTCTCTCTCTCTGTCTGTCTCTCTCTCTATCTCTCCCTCTGCCTCTCTCTCTCTCTGTCTGTCTCTCTCTCTATCTCTCCCTCTGCCTCTCTCTCTCTCTGTCTTTCTCTGTCTGTCTCTCTCTCTCTCGCTCTCAAACTGTCACTAGAATTCAAATTGTGTTCAATCATACTAGTGGACTGTAAATAAACGTTAGGATATTTATATATTTAAATATACATATAGTGCAGATTTATAATAAAATACTTTGTCAGACGAACTTCACCTGATATAGTCTACACGATACAGATCCTGAAAGACTTTTATTTTGAAACTTCGGATGGAGAGGTCAAAGGGCGAGCACGTGGCTTCAGCTAGAGTGCATACTACCTTAAACTAGTGTGTAATGACAGCTTTGCACGTACACTATGAAGGAAGCTTGAGCTTAGTCTGGTTTATTTAGTCAGATATTGTAAACACAGCTCATTGATCACACTGTTTTGTGTGCTTTCTTCCTATCTCAGTTGTAAACAGACCACACTGACAAGCTGCTCCTTTACCTGTTATACTTGAGCAGTATGGAGCACTTACCACACTCTAATAGGAAGTATAAAGACGTGGACTACTGGAATGAACGATACAAAACCGAAGAGACTTTTGAGTGGTTCGGGGACTTCCCCAAATTTCGGCATCTTTTGGTCCAGCATGTGGGTAAAGAGGAAAACATCCTGATGTTGGGTATGTAGGTACATTCCTCTATATAATGATAATATTAACAACAACAACAATATTATTAGTATTTATTATTATTATTATTATTATTATTATTATTATTATTACTGTTATTAATATCATTATTACTATTCTTCTTCTTATTATTAGATATTTTTGTTTATTATTAATACTATTATTATTATTATAACAGTAATAACAATTATTGTTATTACTGTTATTATTATTGTAGTTATTATTATTATTATTATTATTATTATTATTATTACTAAACCAATACAGACCGGGGGCCTGTTGCACAAAACTAGGATAAGGGATTAAGCCGGGATATCTTGGTGATCCTGGCTCAATTTATCCATGATTCGGTTGCACTAAAGCTGGATTAGGGGGCGGTATAATGTTATGGTATAAATTACCATGGAGATTTATTCTGTGGAGCTAGCCTGCTCCAGACCAGGCTAAGTACTAGGATCTATTTAATCTCATCCCTTATGTCAGTCAGCAGTCACCACAAACAGAAACCAATAGTTATTCCACTGCCCACTATACATTATCACATATAACTAGACCAACTGTCATTATTTAAACGTTTGTGATCATTAATTTCAATCATTTTGGATAAATTATGATTTTTAGATGATGTTGCTATCATTAGATAATTTACAGTTTCCCATAGACTATAAGGCTATATATAAAATGATAGAATATTAGGGCCACAGAGGAAAAAAAGAAAATTCACAAACTTTGAGAATGAAGTCTTTAATAATATTGTAACCCGTCATTTTTGGAGGAGGACAGTTGTTAAAATGACAGCTGTGGGGCATTTTGTGGAATTCTTCTTCAGTATGGTTTCACAAACAAGGACATACTTAATCATTGTCATAAGTATCAGGACTGTAAAAAGAATATGCATCTTTCCCGTAGCAAGAAAGAGCCTCATAAATTTATGACTTTTTCCTTCTTCCCTAGTTTGGCCCTAATACTCTGTCGTATAAAATACACATTCCATATAAATATAAAAACACAAAGTGTAACATTATGTTCCTTTATTGAATAAGGATAAAACAAAGCAGGTAAACCATCAGCTCCTTTCAAAACTGAAGTCACACAGGATACAAAAGGATAAATACACATTCAAAAAGGTCTGTATATAACAAACCCTGCATGTCTGCACACTGAAATAAATGCAGGACAAATCCATACACATCAACTGAACAGACAAATGAATGGATGCAGTAGCCTCCCTCAGTACACAGTATACACACAGTATACAGCACAAACATCATAAGAGGCCAATTTAAATATATATATATTTATGTGATATATATATATATATACATAATTATGTGATTATATCACATAATCACAAAAACCCCCAAATTCCTCTGCCACCGCAGGACATATTTAACCAAAATTGAAAGCACACATACTAGCTAAAATCATTCAACACATATTGGTCCCTCAGCAGCCGACCAATGTCGTCATCAGGGAAGATTGCCGGATTGTCCCAGTCCATGGCTGGTGGCACTCTGGAGGCCCACACACATGCACACACACACACGAAAAGAGACACTTTCTTTATCACACAAGAACATATGTAGTCAGTGTGCAAGCGACCATGGGTCCTTTGAATGGCGCTATATAAATTAAAGTGATTATTATATTATTAGAGTACAACGGCTAAGATTAAACCGTACTAGTGAGCGACGTAATAATGTAAGGCTTTGATAATTTATCAAAGCCTTATACAGTGTGATGGAGTTACTGTACACAGTTTCGCTCATAACTGCAGTCCATTTCAATTAAAAATTCTAATGTTTCATAATCAGAGTACAACTGCGTTTTAGGAGATGTGAATTAACTATTTGGATTGTAATTGTGATGTTTTTAGCAGAGCGGTGAGTGTGTTATTGTGCACTACTTACGCATTCAGGCGGTCTGCAATACTTTGCCACGCTTTTTCTCTTTGCTTTATCACTGTGGCGGTGTTGCCTTTCTTCTTAATTGTGTCTTTTACATCCTCGTATGCCTCCATGAGGATTTGTGCCTCCTATGGGGAAAAGTACGCCGCTCTAGTTGCCATGGTGAATCAGTGAATCTGTGATCGGTGGCGGGTCTGTTTGTGTGAGCCGTGAGCATGCACATATCCAGTATTGGTTTCACCTGGCTTGATGAATCCGTGTCTGCTCATCCTGGCTTGGTCTTTGTGCAACCAATTAAGCCCGGATGGACTTGTTTTGGATTCATTGAGCTCAGCTCAGTCATTTATCCTGGATGTCTTAATTCTACTTTTGTGCAACAGGCCCCGGGGCATAAAGTGCTTTTCTTAACATGCAGCTTGTGTAATTAACACACACGGACAGCAGAGGGCGCTGCGATAACAATTTTGAATAGATTGTCATTAGGGCTGCATGATTTAGGGAAAATGTCATATTGCGATTATTGAGATCAATATTGTGAATGCGATAGCGATATAATAAACAAATGGTATCATGAGTTAACTTGCTTGGTTCTCAAGGAAAATGCACACACAGATTACTGATAATCCAATTTTCAGGAATACTCAAGTGAAACACTCTTCTGGTTATTTATGTATTCCTTTCTGTGTTACATACAACAAAAAGTAGTCCTAAGCTCTGCTAGTCTTATAACACAGTACTGGCAAAGAGATGTGGCAATATTACAAATAGTTATTAAAAAACAGTTTCTGTATCTTAGATAATTATAGGAACAAACTAGAAATAAACTTCTTATTTTAAGAGGAGAAAACTCAGCTAGCATTACCAAAAAAAAAAAAAATCAACCTTCCTAAATTATGTCTAATTTGACCTGATTCTAATACAGAACTCCAGTCCCAATACTCCAGATCACATAGGTACAAGTCAGGACTTCCTACATTTATTGCTATTTATACCACAATGCTTGTGAATTCTTATACCTGATTGATCAAAATGTGTTGATTCATTTTGTGTCAAAGTAATTTCAGCTCCAGTGTTGGAACTTCAGGTTGGGTCACATTACATCCCCTTGTCATTGGTAATTTTGTGTTAGAATTTATAGCCATAATGATTGACAGACAAGTGCCTCTTTTTCTGATTTTTTGGATGTTGGTGGTCATTGTTTGTTTTTTTCTGCTGTAACACTTCAGTTTTAACTCTGAGCAAGCCCTTAACAGCTAACAATGTAAAAAAGATTCCAATCGAATAGTACAAGACACCTCATAAAAGATATAATGCAACAATTTGTTTCCAGCAGTTCTGTATTGTTTCAGTTCCATTTCAGTGTAAATACCCCGTCTGGAATTTAAGGGATGTTGGGCTGGAGGACACTAGATTAACATTAAGATATACAACTCTCAGCGTATAAGAAGTGCTTAAAGCATCTCTTCAGACAGCTTGTTTTGTCCCCACCACTGACACAAATATAGGTTAAGCATGCATTTACAGCTCCCTAAGGTGATAAAGAGCATTGTGATTTTCCTCTGATGTCCTTTTGACATGTCATGTTGTTAAACATGGCAAGTGGAACAACAGTGTATAACAAATACACGGTTAGGGTACTTAAAATAATTTCACATTAACAGGTACCTGACATTTTAGTGAAGAGTGACATTTCAGTTTTCAGAGGTTTTCTCCGTTTATGCAAACACGGGTATGTTGTGAGAAACAGCAAATCCATATGTGCTTTTTTCTAATCCTGTCATACACATCAATAATTAAACAGCTTAGAAGGAAGTAACACAGATTGTCGGAGGCTCTGGTGAGTGTATGTAAATAAGTTCCTTTGCTAATCTGCCTACAAAGCCTAGCTTTGTCACATCTAACATCAAATAGAACAACCGGTTATCAAACAGATAAGTGAATTATTTAATGCGTGTTTAACTAGCTAGAATAAGTACCGTTTACATTTTGCTTCCTATCCTCAATACACACAAACATTATTAGTGTAAATATAGAGATGGATAATTCTTTGTGTTCTGTGTAATTTTAGTTTTATTCAATAATGATTTCAAAGTGTGTTTCAGTTGTAACGGTTTTGAAGCGATTTAGTTGTAATAAAAGAAGATGTATAGAACACAATAGGTCTGATTGACACACCACTACTACATGGTATGACTACTTAATAAGGCCTTAATAAACATATTGAACATATTGAGTTTTTGATCAATTGTCAATGTTCAAATGTATTCCAAATATTTATAGTCATTTTTTATGTTTTTCTTTTAGCCCTAATGAAAAAGTTGCACATTATTGAACCTAAAATGGTTTCTTGGTGTTTTACAATCTTATATTTGTCAGTGTAGAGTTCTAGTTGTTCAGCCAAGGTTTTAGCTCAAGACCCATTCACAGTCATCTGAGAATTTAAACCACTCATCACATGGGCGCTATATAGAGAGATGCTTAGTGTGGAAGAGGACCGAGACATTGCTTCAGTTCTTTGGACCTCTGGTTTACCAAGAGGTGGCATATTAAATACAATGTTTGTATACATAAGATGAGTATTTGCCAGGCTGAACATGCTCCTTTGCAGTAAATAAAAACATATGAGAAAATTGCCTGTCTTCCAATTTCTTCTCCCCACTCACATATTTCTGCACTTACATAAAATCTGATCATATTCTATAATCTCCCACCTCCAAACCCACGGTCAGATTCAGTCCTACATATAAACACACACACACACACACACACACACACACTCCATGACTGTGTTCTCTGTGCCTACGTCGAGCTGCAGTAGGAGAGAGCAGCTTTCCTTAACACATGCGCCTTCAGGGTACCCTGCCAACACACTTTTTTGTAGAGAGAACGGGGGAGGAATACAAATCGTGAGTTGTGAAAGAAATGAGTGAGCAGGCATGGGAGATGAGGACTGACAGTAGAGGAGACATGAAGAGGGGGGGGAGGGCTGCCACAGTGTCAGTAGTGTCTCCCAGGGACAGCGCAGAGATGAGAATTGGAAATCAGCCTTAGACAACTACATTAATATTACACACAGTCATCAGGGAGGGAAATGAAAGAGAGAGTGAAATAAAAGAAATTAAAAGTATAAAACAGATAGAAGAGTGAGCTGCTGCTGTTACGCATCACTTTTCAGCCTGGAGTTTTCCCTTTTCTCTGTAAAGCTGCTTTAAATAATCAGCTCTTAGAATTTGTATTAAGATGATAATACAGTACCAATATGCAGGAACACTATTAATAATTATTCATTTAAATATTAATTTTGAAGTTTTATTCTATATTTTGATGTTTGTAAAGCTACTTTTGAGACAACGTCCGTTGTTAAAAGCGCCATACAAATACATAAAATTAAAATGTATATATATATTAGGCTTTGCACTTAAGCCTTGGTTTGTCGGTTACGACTACATCATAAGTACATATGACCTTTGACTGTTTATTGATTATAGTTCAGCATTCAGAACATCCCTGCTAAGCTCATCACCAAGCTTAATGCATAAGCCCTGGAAACCCACCTGTCCAATTCGATACTAGACTTTCTGACTGGCAGACACCAGGAAGTGAACTCCATACTGACTCTGAACACAGGCAATAAACAAGTACGTGCTTCCTTCTGTACTCCTTTTAAATTCATGAATATGCAGCTAAGCACATCTAAAACACCATTCTGAAATTTGGATTCAAACTCACAACCTTCTGATCAGTAGACTTGTGGATTCAATTTCCATACTGTCTCATCCCCAACAAGACTGTCTACAGGGACGAGACTAGTGTAACAGTAATGTATGTCTGTAAACTAAGATGATCAGAGATTTGCGGAAGAAGCAGGAAGGAGAGTACAGTATGTTTCTATACATCGAAGGTGCTGTTGTGGATAGAATCACCAACTGCATGTGTCTATGTTTCTACATCACTGACGAGGTTGCTTGGACTTGCAATGTTCGCCCATCAGAGGAGGCTCAAGAAAATTGAGCTGCTCTGTAACGCTCTCTCAAGCTTCTAACACTGTACTATTGAGTGCATTCTAAGTGGTTGCATTGTCTAGTTGGCAGCTGCACTGTCAAACTGAGCAAATCACAGGCTGGCAAACTCAGGAACTTTAAGGATATCTACCAGACAGGCTGCCTGTAGTTGCCTATAAATATTAAACTAAATATTATGGCGCCCTATAGTCATCCAGTTTACAACCTGTTTGTCAAGCTAACATCTGGTAGGTGCTTTCAAAGCTCACAGTCACAGGCAAACAGGCTGAGGTTTTTATTTGCAGGCCTAACTAAGATCTAACCGCTAAAAATGATGTCAATTTACGCAATTTATATTATCTAAAGCTCATTACTAGCTTCTATAGAAAATTTACCACTGTGACACTTTATTCTCTGCTGTTTGTTTGACTGTACATAGTTATTCTCTGTTGTCTAACCATTCAATGCCTTCTGGACAGTAGTTAGGGAGTGAAAAATACTTTATCTAAGCACATTTTCATAGTTTGCTTTCAAAAAAATGTCTAAATGAATTGGTAATTCTGTGCAATTTGTCTTTTTAGTGCAAGGTGTCAGCATGCAGAAAACAAAACATAGAATTATTTTTGGCCTGATGGCAGATTTATACCTCAAAACACTGGAAAAAGCAAAAATAACCAGTATACCAGTTTTCATTGTATTTTTGATTTTTGTTATAGGCTTCTGTAACGGCTTTGACAGAAAGATGATGTTAAATCTATAACAAATTTAGAATATGCTGATGCTCATACTTATTACTTACTATTGCTTAATAATTCCACTTCAATATACACAGCTGTAGAAAAGATATTATTTAAACAATCTCATGCTTTTACTTCTGATTCTGGTTCCTCTCAAGGTTTCTCAAGTTTTTCCTGTAACACTGTTGTCTCTGGCTGGCTCATTAGGTATAAATTTAAATTTGAGTCTTTGTCATTTTGATTGTGAAAAATATCTCAAGTTTTGATTTGCAAAGAAAGTAATGTATATGCTGTAATGTATATGTGACAAAATAAAGGCTTCTCTTTGCAGGATGTGGTAGCTAGCGGTTAATATGTTAGTCTATTGATCAGAAGGTTGTGAGTTTGAATCCACCATAAAATGAGATAAAAATGTAAGACTGGAGAAGGGCATCTGCTAAATGCCATAAATGTAAATGTTAGGCCTGATTGAAACACGACTACATGGTGCAACTACAAGGCTTTAATGAAAACATTGTGTTCTTGATAAACTATTTCTGCATTGCAGCTGTACTGGCAAGTCTTGTGTTTTTGTAGCATACCAAAAATATCTTATATTTCACACATTTACAGTCAGGTTTTATGTTTTTTATTTAGCCCTAATGTAAAGTTTGCAGATTTTTTCATATGAAATGGTGTTGTTGTGTTTTACAATCATATATATGCAAGTGTAAAGTTCTAGCTGTTGTTCATCCTAGGTTTTATCTCAAGACCCTCTCACAAAAACCTCTTATTTAAAGCACTACTCACATGGGTGCTATATAGAGAGATGCTTACGAAGCACTTTCTCACAAAAAAAAAAAAAAACATTCTCAACTAAATCACCCCAAATTGTGTGGTAAAATGTGTTGTGATCTTATAAGTCCAAGGAAGATTTAGACATACATTTTTGGGCATAATTATCAAACAAGACAGCTTCTCACCCAACAACACCATAGCCACAGTGTACATTTACGGCATTTAGCAGACACCCTTATCCAGAGTGACATATTTTATTTCAGTTTATACAACTAAGTAATTGAGGGTTAAGGGCCTTGCTCAGGGACCCAGCAGTGGCAGCTTGGTGGACCTGGGATTCGAACTCATCACTTCCGACCAGTAGTCCAACACCTTAACCACTGAGCTACCACATCCCAGTGTAGTTAAGGTAGACAGACTCATGGATAGATCCAAAGTTTGGAACATAACTTTCAGGCCTCTGTTAGACAGTTGAAGTTAGACAGCGAAGAGTCCAGATCCAAAAGAGGGCAGAGCACAGGAGATCCCTTTACTATTTGATAGATCTGGAGCATTTTTGAAAGGTGGAGTGTAATAAAATTGGCACATTGAGGTGTGCTTTGACAGAGTATTAGTTTATGGGTGTGTCATACTTAGGCAACCAGGTTTTTCTTTTTTCCCCTTAAAGATTTCCGCTTGTTATTCTCTTCACTTTTCACTTTTTTTTATCTTAAAGTCTGAAAATATTTGACATGATTTTTTTTATCCACCATATGTTTCTGTATAATATTCTACCTCATATCTCAATTAGTCAAGCAAAACCTACAAAAAGGAAAGAAAACAGGTATATTCTCAGTCTATAAAGTGTTGATGTAATCTTTTCTCTTACATCTAAACTACATGCTAAATTTTCTACAGTGACGTTTAAAAGCAACTCACAGTGAAGCTATGTTTATTCTGGAAAATTACTAAGAACACAAAAGTTTAATTTTTGACTAAAATATGAAGATATTTTCATGTCAACCAAGGACCACTACTTTGTCAGGCTGTCTGATCAAATGCAGCAATAAAACCCTTGATACTAAACAAGAATATCTATCGTATTTAGTGTTAGAATTGTTAGGTTCCTGAAGAGTTATTTACTGTAACATTGCTCTCACACAGTAATGTGTCATACACTGATTATTTACATTAACATTATTTGTTCGAAACTGGAGCTGAATTTTAGGATTAGTTTGCTCAATTCGAAAGAAGCTATCGGTGTGCACGAGCATATTAGCTTTCAAGCTACCAAAGAAGGTGAACTCCACGAATCCTACCTTCTATGCTGTTCTCTTCTCTGCATGTTTCTTAACATTTAAAATGTGCGTAGAATGTATGGAGTTTTTCAATACAAGCAGCTCACGTTGTGTTGCACTTCTTGACTAGGGCAAAATGTTTCAAATTGACTAAGCTAGGACTTAACAGTGTTTTCCAGCATCAGCTATTGCTTTTTATCAACGGTTGCCTGGGGAATATGCGATTTTAGTGATGATGTAATGTTCCACCACTGACCCAGTTTGACAGTGTCGTTTTGGGTGTTTTGTCCCCTTAGACTTCTCGGCTCTTCAAGACGTAACAAGATCTTTTTTTCTCTCTCTCTCTCTCTCTCTGTTTTGCACTCCGTTCATTCAGGAGAAATATATAATTCAGTAGGGAGCGATTCTTAGGGTCTGCTGCAGCCTGAAGCTCTGTATTTCTAACTCTGTGTGTACACAGCTACAATCCTATGTACTACGCACTCGACAGCCACACACGCACACATTCTCTCTTGTATATTCTCTGTTTCGATCACTCTGTCTTTTCTTCTCAGGTTTAGTGAAGTGTGTAATTCAGTTGAGAATGTGTCAGAGTATGTACGTCACAGCAACATGTAGTGGGCTTGGTTACGTTACTGGTGTTACCCCCAGAGACAGCATAATAACATCATTATCTCACCCATCACCTTTGATCCAGTTCTTCTTCAACTCAAACAGATTTCTAAAAATTAAACTAAGCTTTTTTTTCTATGATGCTTCAGAATCTAACGTCTCAGTTTAAAAAAACAGTTAAAAAAAAGGTGTCCATGTTTATTTTATGTTTTCGTCCTTCGTTAACTTGGTTAGCAGGTGAAAAATTAGCAACCTTAGCAACAAATGAAACATGAAGAAAAATGTAATGTAATTACATAACACAGGTTGCTAGATTGTGAGAACAGGGCAGCACAGTGGCAAAGCACGGAGCGTTTACAGCCCCAGGGTAGGTTGTGGCCTTTTGCCAGTGTTCATGTTTTCCAGCAGGGTACATTTGATTTGTTCATAACTTAAGGCATGTAAGTCGAGCTTTTCTGTAGCTCTGTGTAATTTTTTGTGTCTGTTATCTATTTTTGGGATGCACGTTTTTTTAAATAATACGTTTCTATTCACTAAAATGAATGATAGTATGTCCTCAACTATTGTTTTCCTGGTGCTGTGATCTTGTGTATGTATATGTGTTTGCCTACAGTATAAAAAAGAAATACAACTTTTCAGCATTTTTTTTGGCTTTATTTGGTTGTATTTCTTAAGTGAAACAAGATCAGTTAGTATTTTGAGAGCCTCCTTGGGCGTCGTTAGTGTGTCAGTGTTTACAGCATTGAGTTGTGTGTCCTCAGATGTTTTTTCCGCACAGTCAGAGGACAAACTTACATTCATTACTCTTAGTGCTGACATTGTGGAAAGATTGGTGAGTGTGAGAGTGTGAAAGTGTGTATAAATGTGTGAGAAAATGTGTGTGTGTGCGCGCGTGTTCACGTGTGTGAGAGTGTGTGTGTGTGTGTGTGTGTGTGTGTATAAGAGGCTGCAGCTGGCTTTTGATGGCTTTTCTCCCACAATTTTCTAGATCCCACATTTTCTCTGTTCTTCATATTCTCTCTATTATTCCACATTCTCTTTTACCCTTTTACTCGTTCTCTTTGGTCATCAAAACACACTTTATTACTTTCATTTTACATTTACAGTCATGGCATTAGGCAGACACCTTTAACACATTTAATTAATTTTTTTTTTTTTTTTTTCGACAACTCAACTCAACATTTCAAAAACCTGAGTTGGGTTACACTCCTCTTAAGTAAAATTTTTGGGTAGGCCATTAAGATCATATAAGTAACTTGCATTTCAATCACATTTCTGAGGCATCGGAGACAAGGTTTTTTAGTAAAGTGTCTAAAGCACTAACTTTAAATGGAAACACTTCAGTCCAACATATCCTATGTTTGTGTGCCAGTGGTTAATTGTGTGCATCACATAATGCATCCTCTGTAAATCAAGGATATGAAATTGTAATGTGTTTTATCCCATGTTCTATTTGGTATTTTGATTATTGAATTAATAATATAATAATTAACGTTTTTGATAATACTGTATGCTCTCTCCTTATAATTTATTCCCACATTTTAAATATGCATGCTAAACATTTTATCATCTACACTGTCAGCAAAAAAAAAACAAAAAAAAAAAACAAACAAACAAATTTCTTTAAACTTTCTGAACAATTCTCAATAAATAAAATAAAATAATTAATAAATAAAATAATTACATATAATTGTATTTGAAAATTAATTACAAAATTAATTTATTGGAATAGACTTGTGCAATAATAACAGCAGGTATAGCTAACAGATATATATAGTTATAATATATAACAGATATAACAGTATAGCTAACAAAAAAAGGTCTTTTAAATAAAGAATAATGAAAAAAATAGTTTGCACCAATTGCTATAGATGGTGCTGTTACTATTTTTGTTACTATATTCATAATTAAATTATTTGAATTATTTAGCAAGTTTTAAATAAGATTTTTTTAATGTTATTAATAAATATATATTTTTATGACTATTTAACACATAATTTATTATTATATTCATCATTAAACATCATTGCTATTATTTACGTTCCACTTGTTCCGCTCTGTTTAATGCACCCTAACCTGCATCCAGCTGCTGTTTCTCTAACTTTAATGTAAATTACAACTGAGAAGAATGTTTCCACATTTGGTGTAATTTTGGAAGGTAATTGTGATGTGCTGATTGTGATATACTTGTTGAATGAATGTATCGTGTTGAGCCAAACACCAAGTGTTAGCTGTGTGCAATTTCATTATTAAATCCTTGCTATGTACACACAATTCAACTGATGAATGCGACCATAAACAACTCTAATGTCAACTCTTATTCAGGTAAGTGAAGTCATATAGATAGCAGTATAATCAGCAATTTAATATACAGTACATGTAATGTAAAAGCTTTTTGCTGTTGATATGAAAGGTTACATGATGCACCTAAATGGATCATTCTAAAACTGGCAGAATAATTGCTTATTAAACTGTGATTTCTATATTAGGCAAAGATTTCAACATCTACTGTTAAGCCATTCTTTGTTTTTCTTTTTTCTCCCTGTAGCTGCCTCTGTCGCTCAACAGCAGCTTCTGCGCATCTCTCCATATCTCTCTATATATCTGAATCTTACTCTGTTTTTTTCTGCACTATTGAATATTGGATATTGTGATATAGATGTGAGTTAATGGTGGATAAATGAATGATGACTGCACTGTTGAACATGAGACAGCATAAATAGGCTTGCAATGTTCATACAGTGTGATTCTACTAATAGATTTTTTCAGAGCATTACTGCACAGATCCCCTCCCATCATAACACCCTGCAGTTGTAGCATCGGTCGCAGATGGCGTCATGTCAGGCAGGAGTACAGCCGCACACTTTCTGAATGAACAAGTGAGTGAATGTGAGAGAAAAAGAGCTTGAGGATGAATGAGTGGGCTGCACAGCAAAGTGTGCGTATTGAGAGTGTATGTGTGTATTTTATGCAGTTTCCATGGCATCAGCTCTGCCCACCCTGCTGCTTTGTTCACTTTCCTCCCCTCCCCTCCTCTCATCTTATTGGCTGAGATGAGAGAGCGCAGAAGATGCCGCAGTCTTTCAGGGTTATCCCCCCTCACTCACTCTCACACATTCACAAATCCCACTCATCTCTGCTGTGCTGTGGTTTATGAATGAGTGTTAGCGTGTGCCTGCCTCTATATGTGAACATGAATTTGTTTACACCTTTCCATTTTTCTGCCAATCTTTTTTAAAAATATGTGTTTAGAAATTAATTATATAGTTAATTGACAAATGTGTGTGTGTATGTTGGGGTGTGGGTGTGTATGTGTGTATAGGTGGATGTGTGTGTCTGTGGGTGTGTGTGTGGGGTATTGGGGTGTGTGGGGGTGCATGTGTGTGGATGTGAGTGTGTGTGTGAGTGTGAGTGTGTGTGTGTGTGGATATGTGTGTGGATGTGAGTGGATGTGTTTGGATTTTCAGCCGCAGTCCCCTACCCATTTTAAACTCATAAGTATGCTGGTCAGGAAGACCTCCATCTCTTCTTGTCTCTGGTTTGTTCTCTTTTTTCTGTCTTTCTCTTCCTCTACTGTATAGAGCATTAAAGCTGCTGTAAACAATGCTGGTAATCCTCCTTTATATACCAAAAGCCTCCACCCCCTCTTTTTCAATTCCATATTCTCTAAAACTCTTTTCTAAGATACATCCTGGAAAATAATTTTGCATTGTTGTGCTGTAGCTAATTATATATATATATATATATATATATATATATATATATATATATATATATATATATATATATATATATATATATATGTATATATTGTTGGTTGAGGCCTCCTGCCTGCATTTGACGTTCAAGATCATCACAAAGGTGTTTAATGGGGTTAAGTTAAGGGCGCTCATGATGAAACGGGTTTGGTCTTCTTTGATTCATATATATATATATCTTCTTATTCTTCTTCAATTGAAGTGAAATGTTAATGCTACAGTGTACAAAGACATTCTTGACAATTATGTGCCTCCAACTTTGAGACAAGAGTTTAGGGCACACACAAGGATATCGTTGTCAGTATAATGTCATTAACAAAAGTAGGTCTATAAATAATGTCAACTTAAATCTTATGACAGTTTTGCAGCAATAAAACTCACTGGCTCCATTAAATATTATTATTTACATTTAATCAATGTTAGTGGCTAAGTTCCTAATATGTGAAGATTATTATGTTCATTTAATAAATCTGTAGTGGGGTTTCTTAGGTTTTTAGGAGTCTATGGCTGCAAAGTTTGAGAACCCCTGATAAAGCCTACTGTAGTGGGTAATTAAGATTCTAAAGGTGATTTATTCAAGGACAAGACTTAATCCGGGCCTGGAAAATGGCCCAACACAATGTACCAGAGAAGGAGAGGAAGAATGATGAGGCATGATATTTGGACTGGAGGTTAAGAGAGAGCGGAGTGTTGGAGTGAATGTGAATTTGCTTGTAGTGTGTGGCTTTTATTACTGCAATGGTGTGTTTTCAATTCAGCCAGAGTGGCAATGCAGCAGATACTCACATGTTATCAGTGCTGCACCAGCTCATTTGTCATAGTGGTCCACATGGTTAATGATATTTAAATCTAGCAATAACTACTGAAACTCTAGCCTACTTTAAAATAAGGGATATTTATGGTTAAAAATCTGTCTGCAACAATATTCATATCACACAACTGTTATGATTAACATTTAGGCTTTTACCAGTAAAGACTATGGATGAAAAAGTAAATGAGACAGAGATAAGAATTGCTTACTGATTACTCTGATTACTTTGGTTTGTGTATGGGTGGGAAAATGAAAGAGAGAAACCTGTATAACTACCTCTGTCACTATCATTGTATGTGTGTTTGAGAGAGACAGTGAGACAGGGTATCTATCAGTGTGTCTAATTGTAAACAGGAAAGAGTTTCTGACCATTAGGAGTAACAGTAACATCACAATCGAGTGAGAGAGCGATGATCTGACACCTTTTATGACCAGCATGTGTGTGTTTGTGTGCGTGTAAGTGTATGCACAAGTGCTAACAATGTAGGAACACTTTGTACTTGAGAAACAGTCACAAGGATCTGTGTATGAAGGGCTCTTGCATACACTGTGACTTTTAAGAAATCAAAAAAGGAACAAACATCTTGGAACAGATCAGCAATATTAATGGTGTGGAGTATAAGAATGTTGAGGGCAGAAAGTGCATCTGAAATTTATACCCTTGTGACATTCTTGTGACAGATCCCACTGGTCTGATGTAGTTGCTGAACAATGAGCAATGTTCTGGGCTGTTGTCCATTTCCTTTCCTCGATGGACAGGAATGGACCCACAGACTCAGGGTCCTTCAAGGGACTCGAGAGTGCAGCCTTTTTTTAATATTTATTGAATGTCAGATTATATGGTCACTTTTAAAGGTAGGGTCTCCATTGTTTGAGAAATGCTTCAGAAAACTGAGTTGGGCCGGCAAACACAACAAAAACAAAACTAATGTGTAGCCAATGAGCAGAAAGGGGTGTGTCTTGTCAATATGGGTGGAGAGAGTGTTCAGTGCGCATGTGTGGCATTAGCTGAAAGTGGTTTTAACATTGACATGGAGGATAAAAACAAAGAAAGAAAGCGAAGAAAGGCTTATGATAAGGCAAGAAGTAGATCCCGTGTTAATACAGGATCAGCTTTCCAGTGCTGGAGAGAACTGAAGGAGAGGGAAGGCCTGCGATGGAATGCCGAGGGACTTAACTACACATATTAGTTAGCCACATATTAAATATTTAGTAAAGTTGGCCGTATGTATTAAAAAGACATTTCTCCCAAATAAGTGTTGTAGTATAACTATCAAGACATCAGTGATGTGTGAGCTGAATTTGGTGACAGTACAGTGTATTACAGTGAAGTTATTGACTGTTTTTTTAGTATTCGCTTTTCGGGTTTTGCACTTTGCAGACGGTCCCTTGGAATCTGTCTCTTTTTTCGCTTTGAGGCGCTTTTTTCCTTCTCGATAGGTGAGTAACGTGGTTTGCGTTGTTTCACAACGTCATCCTTTGCATGATTATGCTTGTGTGTCATTTTTGCTTGTTTGTTTATCTGCAGTCGTATTGTTCTTCCCTTCAGCTATGATAAAGACACATTTCTTTCCATTATTTGCCTGGGTTAGGTATGTATGTGTGGGCCGTTTGGGTCAGGGGTGTGTTTGTTTTGGTGATTTCAAATGTCGACATTGACTTTCAAACAACAGAGACCCTGCCTTTAAATCTTTCTTTAATAACTAATGTTTCGGAATGTGTGCACAATTTTTTCAGGTGATTCTCACTAGCCTTGACAGACGACAGAAGGAGTGGAAAAAGAACCGTTTAACCATTTTGGCTGACACAAGATAATGTAATTATAGACTAGTGTAATTATATCCTATTTCAGTTCATTATAAATTACTTACATGTATATGTAGCTTTTCAGCAGATGATGTTACTGGGGCAAGGAAAAGGCACATGACTGTTAGAGAACATGTGGCCATGTTGCATAGTAAAACAGTATGTGTTTGCATCATGTATTTGCATAGTAGACATGTGCAAGGGAGAGATATATTGAGTTATGTTCTGTTGGGTTTTAAACTGCAGGCAGATATTGACTCATTTCACTGATTACTGCGACTGCTAGACTTTTCAATGATACATGATTCAATGATGTTTAGCTCACATTTTAGTCTACTTGATATCATTACTCCATAGCTAATATGGGAAAAGAATATGTGGCTGATGAAATATTAGGTTAGAGCTGATTGAATGCACTAGTGACCATGTGAAGGTGGATTCCTCTCTTATGCATCTCTCCTGATTGCAGCCTTAGCTCTGTAATTTAAAGTATTTCTTTCAGTCATTACAGTTGATTATAATATATGCAGTTATGGCAATATTTGTAATCTAATAAGCAAATTATACACATTATAATCATACAAGCAAAATATGCACAGGAGGTGGCAATACATACATATTTGTCATACATATATGGCACAAACTTGTACATCAAAACATGTTGTAATGAAAATGTGTCAGTCTGAGTAATGGATCGACCCCTGTTCTCAGTCTGCTAATATTTATGTTTATAGTGTGCTGCCGGCTGTTAACATTTCCGCTGCATCATCACAGGTTTTTAAAAAAAAATCCTATCTTTCAATTTATTCGAGAAACTTTTTTTTTTCCTTCCTGAAAACCCATCCACTCAGTCAGCACAACTTGGAATTCTATAAGGAGAAAAGCTTTACTTGGAGAAAGCTGATTACGTTACGTTACAGAAAGTACACTGAGTATGCAAAAAAGATGTCATGTCACAATATAAGAAACAAAAATAACATGAAATCCGCTCAGCAACATGAGCAACTCAGAGGAGTGATCCTTGTCTTGACTCTTACAACTTTTCACAAATCTTATAAGCTTACTAAATAATATAGAATGTACGTTGTTATCTGACTAACTGAAAAATGTAATTAGTTCTGTTTGTTCACATGTATAGATAATGCAGTTGGCTAATATATAATATAAAATGTGATCATTCATTTTTAAAATCAGAAGATTATGTGCATAGAAGATATATAAACATGTACAGTACAACTATAACCAATATAGTACAGAAATACGGATTTGTGCAATATGCTTTACACAGCTCTAGCAGTGTATGCTGAAAGTGTGTTTGAGTTGATAGGTGACAGTTTGTGGACAGGCTACATTAAGAGGGTTTTAACAACAAATCAAATGCTCAATTCATCAAATGATCAGGCCATAACAAGCACTTTAAAAGGTATCTCAGAGTTATTTGGTGAATGCAAATTGTGCAGCTATTTTGTAACCCTTAAGTGTGAAATCTACAGTTAGGTTGCAGAAATTCATAAGGGAAAGTGGAAAATTAAAAACTGCAGGGACAAAATACAAAAAAGCTGTTTGTTTGCTTTTTTGATATATTACTTCAATATATTACAGAGTTTTAGACTGATGGTATTATTAGTGTGTGACCTAGTATTCATTGATGGATTCTTCAAAGCTCTTCTGTATGTCACTCTGGATAAGAATAGATGCCAAATGTAAATGTTAACAGAGATGGGCAGAAGTCTGTGCCAATCTGGTCCAGTTGTTTCCCTGCCAGAAGAATATAATACAGAAGTCTGAAACAAAGAATCTAGCTAGATCCATTACTTGCAATTTTAGTGCTTTGGGTTATTTGGATCTCACTCGCGCACACACACACACACACACACACACACACACACACACACACACACACACACACACACACACACACACACACACACCCTCGTGCACACACAAACGCACACACACACACACAGAGAGAGAGAGAGAGAGAGAGAGAGAGAGAGAGAGAGTTCTTATCTGTTGTGAGAGAGAGACTTTTTATCCGTTACCAGTTACCATAGTGATGAAGAAAAGGAAAAATCTTTCCTTATGTAATATCTGAAAGCTTCCCGGTGTCTGAACTTTACTGAAGCACACTGTGTTGCTCTGTCACTCTTTACTATAGAAAGATTAATATATAGAGCACTGGGCAGTGACAGAGACACCAGACCCAAACACAGACTATTGATTGCTTGGAATTGCATCATTGTGAACTGTTACATAAACAATATGCACTTTCACAAATATTAAAATGCTGAAGTACTAAAAGGGATTTACAGTATTAAATGTAATTTTCTGTGTAGCATTTTATAGCATTTATTCACTATATTCTTTTACATTACATGTACTTTAGGAATTTTTGTTGGTGTTTGTTCACAACATGATTCAGTTCACACATATCTCAAACAACACAATTAGCAACCTAATATTGTACCTAATGTACAAATATTGTACCTGAAGCACAAACGATAGGCTTAGTTCTCATGTACATTAAAGTGGAGGTATAAACAGCAGCTAGAAGCAGTTTAGGGTACATTAAATGAATATGAATGGAAATTACATTTCAGTAGTAACTATGTATTGTAATGACAATGCACTGATCAGCCATGACATTAAATGGACCTGCTCTCACCAAGATATCTGAAGGTTGACCATTGCCAATAGGGGATGAACTTGGTCTGACACAATGTTCAGGTAGGTGGTTTTTGTCAAATTAACATCCACATGCATGCCAGGAACTGAAGTGTCAAAGCAGAACATTGCCCAGAGCATCACACTGCCTTATCCTGCTGCCTTACCTTTGTTCATGGCTCCATGGTTCAATTCCTATGCTCACATGCCCATTGTAGGCACTTTTAGTGATGTACAGGAATCAACATGGGCACTCTGGCCTGGCTGCGGGCACAATGCACTGTGTGTTTATACACCTTTCCATAGGCAGCATCAACATTTTTTTTGTTGGATTACTCCCCTTGCACATCACTTAGCCTTGGATGCCAGTCTCTGGTTCTCTGGTTCACTGTTTGTCCTTCCTTGGACCAGTTTTGGAAGATATTAACCACTGCATCTAGTCATTACAATTTGGAATGTGTCAAAGTGACTCAGGTCCTTATGCTTGTCAATTTTTCCTGCTGTCAACAAATAACCTTGTAAATTGGTAACATGCTGCCTAATATACCCCACTGGTAACATTCAAACACATAACTCTGCACTTGTTGCTTATGCCTGAAATATCCAAAATCGTTCTTTTTCTAGAAAATTATTAGAAAATACTAGAAAATTATTTTATCTGAATATTCCCACATGAACTGAATATTGGGTCTGTCTCATGAAATGCTGGATCATTGGTCACACTAAATAAACCAGATGGAGTGCACATATTGTTAAGATATCATTCACTGTGTGTCTCTTTTTCTGTCCCTTTTGCCCTCATTCTTTTCTGGATGTGATGCCTGCTAATAGGCCCTCTGGTGCATGTTTATCTGCCAGTCTGAATATGCATGTATTTGCATATTTTGTATTACCTTGTTTAGGTAATGAGTCTGTAGAGTGGGTTGTGCCCAAGGTCTTGTGTGTGTGAAGTACATTAGGTCTCATCAGGAATTCACTTTGAGTCAGCTCTGCACCAAATCACACATCTTGAGGCCACACACCCTTGTAGTTATGTGTCTCTGTGAAAGGTCAGGATATAGAGCAGGGCTATTCAATTAAAATTCAAAGAGATCCAGTTATTAAAATTTCCTCCCAGTGTGTGTGTGTGTGTGAGCACATGGATGTGTGTGGATATGTGCGTTTGTGTATGTATGGCACTGATAATTATTGCATAGACAATTTCGATGAATATGCTTGAGTCGTCAGTAGCTGTTGTACTGTTAAGTGTTGGGGTTGTAGATCAGTTGTACATGAAGATGTAGTGTGATGATGACTATGATACATTATCATTAAAATTTGACATAATTGTCTGCTTTTAATTGTAAAAGGGTACAGTGGTTTGTGTTGAATTTAGTAATATATGTATTAATTATAAATTTAAATTTGTAGCAGTTCAAGTAAATAAATCACAGGTTGATTCAGTTTATGTGCTTGATGTACATGCAGTTTACCCTGAGGGTTTAATCAGTATTATACAATTGTATTGTACTGGGATCCCACAAACCAAAGGAGGTGTCAGTGCAGGCAGCCATGTTTTGGCATCACCACAGACAGTGTCTCGGACACAGATTTCTGCCCGGCAGGGGGGTAATTAGAAATATCCTCTTGGCTGCTGATCCACACATACAGGACATCTTGTCTGGCCTCCTTTTTATGGTTGTTTTTACATTGTTTGTGTTCATCAGAATTATATAAACTGTGTAATAAACTTTTAACATTAAACAACAACAATTTTGATTTGGAAACTGTGTATGAGACAGGATTTTAATGAGGACCATGTGTTACTTCAAGACAGTAGTCGTAAAATCTTTTAGGAGTGTGATTGCATCAATAACTCACTCAGTGACTTTTGGGAAAGATCAGAGATATCATGTGATAGCACAATTTAGCACTTTTGATTATTAACATGTTAAACTGCTCTGCAGCACTAAACTCCACCGGAGGTGAGGGAAAGAGATGGAAAGAAAAATGCACACACATACACACACACACACACTCTCTCTTATAGCTACCAAAAACAGTATAATGGAAAATAGACACTTAAGATGTTAAAAAAAAATAAGAGAAGGGTACTATTTTATTTCTTAACTGCCCCCCACATACATCCTCCCTTTGGTAAACTCCTTGTTTACCAGAACTATCCATCTTTATCTAAGCTATGCTGCTATTTAACCTGTTCCTCTCTATCCTGTTTCACTTATGCTTCTCAATAATATGCTTTCTGGCTGCTGCTTACTAAAATAAGAAAAGAAAAGGAAAGAAAAGAAAAAGCAGCTGAGTGGGAAGGACACCATTAGACAGTAGGTGATGCAACATGGGCATGTGGTGTGAAACAGGATTGCTAAAGAGTTTGTGGTTGTGGTTCTAAACTATATAACACTGTTCTAAATTATATATAAAAATATCACTGTTACTGCTAACCTGCTGTTTTGTACTGTAGTATTGACTTATGGACATAGCCACTAAAATGAAAAGCTCCAAATTTTAAATTTTGATAATAGATGTGACACAAATATAATCTCCAATTTATTTAGTGCAAGTGTCTTTCAAGAGTATCCATATTCAAAAAATTGTCACACGTCACACATTGTTTTTATTTGTACAATTTGGTTACTGATTCTAAAGAGTTCAGATATTAGCACCAGCAAAATGTCCATAGTTTGGTTTTAAACCAGCCTCTTAGCTTTTCGCTCCTTTTTTGTATCATCTCGCAGGATATATCTAAATTAATGCCCTGTTGTGCCTTTCTTACATTCTTAAGTAACACATCATGTAAGCAAAATCTGAAGAACATGGGTTGTATCTGGAAGGAATAGTAGGATTCAGTACAAAAGATTTTGCAAGAGCTATGTAAGTTTTCACACAGATGTATACATGACTGCAAGTTGAACAGTTGAGTGTGTATAAAGAATAAACAATACAGCAGCCTTCTGCAGAGGTGGGGATGATTCACCAATATACAGAGCTCCACTTGGGAATGAGATTGAGTGACTGCAATTATTGCATATTTAATAATAAACATTTGAAATTAATTACTATGTTCAAATCCAGCATCAAGTGGAATTCAACACATTGACTTATTTTTGTTAATTAAAGTATGTGTAGAACTATCACCACACATTTATTTATGTGTGCAATCCTTTGCCCCAGTTGCATTTGGAAAACATTTGATGGTGAGAAATTCCTCATTATTGTTGCCTTTCACACTGCCAAATACAGAAATGTAATGCATTGCAGCATGAATGATATAAATTGGCATTATTTGGCTCTTAGTTGGAAAATGCCAGGCCTTGAGGATGCTATTACTGTGTTTTATTGGCTTCTTCAAATGTGGGGTGAATTGCAGACAGAGATCAACTTAAAATATAGCTGCAAGCAGCGATGGCGGGCCCTCGCACGTTTTTTATTGTTATATGGTGCCTCCCAGAAAACAATGCATGGTGGGCTATTTTCATGTTGTTACTGACCCATTTGGGGACTGTAGGTAAATGAAACCCCACATTTTAGACAAACGGGGGTGCTAGTGAGCCACTTAAGAGACACACCTTTGTCTGACCTTTTTGTCCACACTTAACAGCCGACAAATGTGATGTATGTGTCAAATTTCAAGTTAATCTAAACACGCCAAAAGCCTTAAATATGCTTGAGGTAAAAGTAAACTTTGACACGTTGCCATGGCAACGGTGTTTGAGATATCAAAAATGCCTTTGCAATTTCGCATCTCTAATATCTCTGCGTCATGGTGGCCAAGTCTGGTCTCAACCCCCTAGGAGGAGCATTTAAAAGTTAATTGTCTCATCATGTGCACCACGTTTGATGTCAATCGCATGAATTCCCTAGGAGGAGTATTTAAAAGTTCAATGCATGCAATTATAAAACAATTCAAAATGGCCGACCCTGTTGGGCGGAGCTCATAGTTTAGAGCGCGAAAGTTGTTCGGGTCGATGAGATCTATATGCGTACTAACTCTTGTACATGTGTGCACATAATTGCCCGATCTGTGCACAAATGTTTGTTTTTGCATTACAGGGGGGCGCTACAGAGCCCCCCTGCCATGCCCGTATTCCAGCCTTTGCCCAAGCCTAGCGTCGCCCGACTCTGACGTGCGTGCCAAATTTCAAGAGTTTTCGAGCATGTTAAGGGACCCCAATTGGCCAATGTGTGCAATAAACAAACAAACAAACAAACAAACAAATAAATAAATAAACCGAGCAAAAACAATAGGGCTTCGCACCATTCGGTGCTCGGGCCCTAATTAAATTGGACATGTTAACTGATTGACGAACTGATTGAAGAGGTTTCTTCCTCAGAAACACAATACCTCTGTAAAGCAGCTGGTGCAAACTGTACCAGATGTTCCTTTTGTATTTCATCTTTTTCACTTGTTTTTATCCTGTTGTGTGCACCATAGTCAGTAATTACTCTGAACTGTGCTGGGAGCTCCTTATAATAAACATACATGCCGTTTCTTTTCTACCACTAGTATTTACATACAGGTGATTAGGAGTATTTCTTAAAATATGCACATCCTCAAGCACTAGAATAATGAGATAAATTGCATTCTATGTGTAAAACGTGTTTTTCAGCGTTCTAATATTAATCCCTCTTGTATGTTGAGAAACCAGCAGACTTGCCTGTATTTGTGAGAGTGTGAGTGATTGTGGATGGATATCTGGATTTCTCTGTATCTGGATTTCTGAATGTTTCTTGGATTCTTGTATATTCCTATTATACTCTTTCTCTTACATATAAATATGGTTGGCTGTAGCTGGTTTGCAGAGTAGGTACTTCCCAGAAAACCTACAGAACAACACACAAACTGGATCATCAGTAAAAGTAGTAATAGAGGTTAACTATAAAGTGCTAATACTTTTATTACTTTAATCTTATTAATAACGTTTTTACTATAATTTCAGTAGCGATCACAGGTTTGAATCCCATGATGTTGCAGCAGTTCATGGAATGAAAGCTTTAGATCAGTCACAGCGATGCTAACGAGTTACGGGCATCTGTGTTCATGTATTCAGAAGAGGGTAGATAGCAATATTCTCTTAATGAATTCAGTGTTCTGTGACATAGCACGATGAACAATTCAAAAATATATGCTAGCTGAGAGAAGAACCACATGTTTGCCCCACTCTCCCCAGTTTATAACTGTCATGTGATAGGGAAAGTGGCTAAGACCTAGAAAATTAAAATTCAGAAAGACACTGTAGCACTGCATGATGAGCCCTGAATGGCAGGTTTTGTCATTCTTTACTGTGATCACTATCATTGAATCATTTCAGTGATCTTTTTAAATAAATAGGTGTATGAAACCTTGCTTTCATTCTTGCAAGTGACAAAGCAACAGCATAGAATTTATTTTCTATGGATGTTTGCAAAGCTTTAAAGTAGGTGAACATAGACTATTGTGTTTTCTAGAGAGTGGTTGTTGTTTATAAACATAACTTGCAGTGATAATCTAGTAATAGTCAATATGAAGCCTGGCATATAAAAATAGCTAGTACAGTAAACTTGCTTTGCTGTTAAGATAAAACATAGTCTGGGATGTAACGTACAACCAATTTTTGTAATATTTTTTACTTTTTAATATTAGCGTTCATTCTGAGTATAATGTTTGCTGTAGTTTGTGCATTTTAGCTACTACCATTTCTCATCACATCTATTAAAATGTCTGGACAGACAATGTACCCTCTTTGAGCAACAGTAGTGCTCACATTGCACCCACAGGAGATAAAATATAAACGACATGAGTGCTATTGTGAGAGTTATGTTGGAAAGGAGTACATCTCAATTATTGCTATGTAATACATGTGTACAGTGTCATAGTTTTTATAGTTAGCATCTTGTGGTGTGTTTAGAACACATTGATGTCTGCCTGTCCTTGTCATGGATTGAGACCTTGTCGTTGTGAAGGAGCTTTTGTATTTCAGTGAATTTCAGGGCTATGACTCCAGGATTTTAATGCTCTCCTAAGCACTAGTCTTGTCAAAATAATCTAAATGTAGAGATCTGGCAAAATCAATCCTAATGACAAAATTGTTAACAGAAAAATAGTTAATAATCTATTTGAGATTAGGGTGATATATATATAAAGATATATCAACTGATAGCGACTTAAGATAAACAAACGACACCATGCATGGGATTTGCTAAGCTACTGTGAGGGAGTTTAATCTCTACTGTGGATATTGCTGAATGTGGAAAAAAGTACTTTGAAGAATTTCTTTATAACTTGAACATGCCTTCCTTCAGGAGGCATTGGTAGAAATCTCTGGTGTTTTGGTGTCCTTCACTGTAGCCTTGGTTACCCTGGCATCTGTCACATTCATAATAGCAAGGGTGTGGGGATGGATGAAATTTGGCCAGAGGTGTTGAAGGCACTGAACAAGGTTGGGGTTGAGGATCACAGTTACATGGAGAACTGGAGCAGTGACTTTAAACTGTACTTCCAAAAAGGTTAAGATGTACCTTTATACCTTTATTCGTCACACAGTGAGGAAATTTCTATGTTACAGCAGCAAAGGAAAAACAAACAAACAAATGTTTTGTAGTTTTGTTAAACCCATAGAATATATATTAACTGATATTAGTTTGGTGTTTATCTTTAAAGATCAGTTAAGGGTGCTTAATAATATCAATACCTTTCATTTTATATTGCTATCATCATCTCAAAAAACGAAACTAGGACAGTTCAGCACACAATTCCGTTAAAATAAAAATAGTATGTTGGCATTGAACATATAATCTCCACAGATCCTGCCAAAGATTATAAGAATAGGCAACGTCAATATACATACATATAAAGTAAAATAAAATGTATTTGACATGTATTTTGATTAATTTTATTTGTCATATGATGCTGAATCTACTGTCTAGCAGGTGTGGTAGTTAAGTAGCTGCTTGCTAAGTAGTTAACAGAATATAGTGTTTCAGCCTTGCATCAGTAGTTATGAACTAACAAATAAGAACTATCAAATCAACATACAGTACAGACCAAAAGTTTGGACATCCTTCCAAAGGTTTGGACACACCACCTTTTCAACAGGACAATGACCCCAAACACCCCTCCAGGATGTGTAAGGGCTATTTGACCATGAAGAAGAGTGATGGGGTGCTGCGCTAGATGACCTGGCCTCCACAGTCACCGGACGTGAACCCGGTCGAGATGGTTTGGGGTGAGCTGGACCGCAGAGTGAAGGCAAAAGGGCCAACAAGTGCTAAGTATCTCTGGGAACTCCTTCAAGACTGTTGGAAGACCATTTCAGGTGACGACCTCTTTAAGCTCATCAAGAGAATGCCAAGAGTGTGCAAAGTAGTAATCAAAGCAAAAGGTGGCTACTTTGAAGAACCTAGAATGTGACACATTTTCAGTTGTTTCACACTTTTTTGTTATGTAGGTATATAATTCCACGTGTTAATTCATAGTTTTGATGCCTTCAGTGTGAATCTACAATTTTCATAGTCATGAAAATAAAGAAAACTCTTTGAATGAGAAGGTGTGTGCAAACTTTTGGTCTGTACTGTATATGAGATGTTTTTATATGTATTTTATTGTTGCTGTTTATGTTTTAGGAATATATGTCACAGCCTGTAATGTTTGCAGCATGTTGCAGTGACCCCTTGCTAGCTTCTGCTCCCATGAATTGTACATCACTGTTGACTCGATCCCTTAGGCTTCCAAGAGCTTATGTTACAAACTTCACTTGGGCTAATAAAGTTTTAAAATAGCTCAAGATAGCAACAGGGTTTTCCCAAAGGGTAAATGATCAATCAAAGGTGACAAGTGTGTGTTATAAACAGTACTAAAACACATCCCTGCAGCCTAATACCTTGGTTTGATCTGCCAGAACATTCCAATGGTTTTCCTCAGAAGGGAATTCCTTTTTCTGTTCGACACGTCAACAAATAAAAAAGAAGGCAGTGGGGAAAGATGGAAGTAGAAAAATGAGAGACAGATGGTGAGAGAGGAGATGCGGGTGAGAGACAGAGATAGTTTTATCTGTATTTCCAGTGCTAAATTTAACACTCTGCTTGTCTTAAATCTTATTAAATCTTCTCAGACGTTTAGAAAGAAAGTGACATTTTGTGCTTTAGACCACAATACAGTCCTGGGAGTCACCAATGTACATAAATGTTAATTGAAAGAATGCATATCTTTAGAAAATAACAACCAGAGTAATTATGGTACAGAAAATTGAGGTTTTAAAAGGAGCAACTGGTTTTGTATAAACTTTGTTTGCTACAGCCAAATGGTCCCATGTTTGCAGCCAACATACAGTATGTACGTACATCTAAGGTACTGGTTAGGGTTAAGGTATAAAGGTCACATAGCTATATTCTGTTACAGTACAACTTGAATCAGGTTTTCCTTGCTCTAACACCTAGTTCAACTCAGCAGCTCGTTATCAAGGTCTTGATGAATTAAATCAGGTGGGATGGAATGGGAAGTGTGTTACATGAAGCACCCACAGCCCCAGAAATGTGTCCATGTTGTCATGACAGAAATAGACAAAGTCTAGGGGGGTGTCCTTGATAGAGTGAAGTTCAGTGGGTCCGTCTTTTTCTCTCTCACAGTCTTGCTCTCAAAAGCACAAAGGTTGCCTTCCTGTGTAGAGACATCACTTTAAATTTAGTAGATTGAATCTGTTGACATTACTTGCTATTTTTCTGCTAAAACATGGATCAAGATGTAGACATTAAAAAAAAAGAACTGAGAGAAAAGGAGAGAATCTGTGATCAAATTTCTTTGCCAAGTCACAACTTCTTAAGAGCTCTTTAATTAACCAAACTAAAGGAGTGATAATTAGTGTTACTCACGGTTATGGAACAGAGGTGGCAAAATGGTGACAGCCCTGCTGACTTTGTCAGTTACATGCTGGATGAGGCTTGTACTTGCACAAAGACAGACTAAATTGGTCATAGCCTGATAAAACCATCTATTAAATGAAAATGTTCTTTATAGAAATAAAAAATGTTTTGACTGGGATACTGCTGTGTATGTTTACATAAGATTTTTTAAGTCTGTAGGAGTATGAAATATAGAGATGTATAAACTCTGCATCATATCATAGTTGTTAGATTCATAACTCATTACAAATGTGGATACAAATGTACTGTACAATATAGAGAATACACACTGGTCTCTGCTATTTTGTGTATCTGTCCTGTAGTCTTTTGTATTGTCTGTTTGCAATGACTTTTGCTTCGCACTGTTTGCACTAGGTTGCACACGATGCACTTATTGTGGCTAGGACTGTGCTTAGGTCTGTGGTGTTTTATGTACCACCATGGTCCTGGAGAAACACCGTTTCATTTTACTATGTACTTCGTCAGCTATATATGGTTGAAATGACAATAAAAGCTTCTTGACTTGACTTGAAAAATCATTTAATAAACTAAGAGTTCATTCAATAAATAAAAACAATAACATTGTTTATAAATGTTGAACATTGAGTTTTTTGGCAGTGACCTTGAATAGAATTCGCCAAAGACCCAGTATTGCTGTCACGGTTTAGAATGTTTTGATCATCTTTATTAATCACTCATATTAAATATAAATTGAGTTGACTGGAGAAGATATGGCAACATGTATTAAACTGGTTGATCAACCTCTGTGTAGTGTAATGCTGTTTCAGGATATTCAGGTCATCTCTCCGGGGGGGTTTGACTAGCCTGTGAGGAAATGTGAACCTGGTGGAGTTTTAATAACTTCTGTGTGTTTGGTATACATCCAAATTGTGCTAACTGGACAGCCCTCTAGTCCAGATGCTTGGGATTAAGAAGTAATTAAAATGTTTTTATCAATTGTTGTTTGTACTTGGTAGACTTTTTACATTGTTCTATTTTTTGTATTTGCTGTGTCAGGCTGTGGGAACAGCGCTCTAAGCTTGCACCTGTACCTGGCTGGCTACACGACCATCACTAACGTGGACTACTCCAATGTGTGTGTGGAGAACATGGCCCATCGTCATTCGGACTGCATGGGTATGAGTTGGGTGTGCATGGATGCCCGTCGTCTGGCTTTCCCTGATTCCTCATTTGACGTGGTCATAGAAAAGGGCACATTGGATGCCATGCTTGTGGAGGAACAAGACCCATGGAACATTTCAGATGCCAACACCCAACTACTGCACAAAGTACTCAAAGAGGTAATACAGTCTGTTATATCAGTAGGAGGTGGTATTTATATTATTTTATTTGTTATTTACATATATTTATTTACTTCTAGTTCATTAGGAAACTGACACACCAAGCTGAGGATTGGTGGCAGTAGTTTTGCATTAGAAAGAGAATTACTTTTGGTGGACTTAGGAAATAGAGATCTTTGATTGGCTGTTCAGCTGAGTGAATCAGTGCAACCATCTTATCGGATTAAAAGTGGAACGAAAAGTGCACTAATTATGCTGACAAAATTGTTTAAAAGTATACAGTTGAGGCCAAAATTATTAGCCCTCTTATGAAATTAAACAAAACTCTTGGCCTCAGCTGTATTAGTCAGCATATGGCTAGATAAATTAGTATGGTAATTAAACAGTACAGTTGTGTGTGTCTTTTTGGATACAGTAATATGTGTATTGTGTATAGTTTGAGCCTGCTAGAAACATCCACAAATATCACAAATTCTATAAAATCCCGTTTCTATGTATGTGTGAGTCTTCATGCTTCTCTCTCCCTCCTGATTTCTTACAGCAGTGCCTTTGCCACCTTTATACTTCTCGCACTTTACTGCAAAAACTGACATCTTAGAAAGTAACAATATAAAGTCAGATGCATGATAAGTTAACCAAATAGAAAATCATTAAGCTTATTTCTAGACATTGTTACTTTCAAGCTTTGCTTTTACATTCATTTGCAGATAATTTTACTTTGTTGTTAAACCTTAAAATTATCTGCCAATAAAGAAAGTCTATCTCAAGCATGAAATTAGTAAATGTCTTGCACTAGGTCTAAGTAATCTTATATTTGATTAATATAATCTTGTAAGAAATACTAGATACATCTGACTATATTCAAAGTCTTTACACTTTATTAGATTTCATTTTTCAGTGTTGACTGTCCTTGCCAGCTTTTCCATAGTTATTCAGATATGTGTAAGCAAGCCAGCAAATTATTAAGCCATACCAACAGCGATAGCAAGAATCTGCAATATTAACATTTCTGAAAAAAAAAACAACCCTCAATAAGAAATATTATTCTGTAAATTTACTTGCATAACTAGACCTTTCTAGTTCTGCTCATTTCAGAAATGTCAACATTGGATCATAACTGTGCATTCTGCTCTATCAAAGCTTGGATATGAAAGTGTGCTGTTTATATGAAATCTTCTTTATTTATCTTCTTGCAAACATTGGAACACTAGATGCAAACAATCAGAGGTATATAAGGGCCTTTTTATATCTGGTGACTTCATGTGTTTTCTCTGATCCGATAGCTATCTGATTTGTTAAAACTGTTCCATTTACATTAGGCCAGATAAATGCGTCTTGGCGAATCGGATATCAATCCGATTTTTCCGGGGTAATGAGGGGGAGGAAACACGCTTTGGTGTATGGGGTTGCTACAAAAAACAGCATTTACTGTTTGCTGCATTTTCGCTGCTGGCAGCAGTGCATTTTAAGACCCAACGAGACACCTGGGTGAAAGATCGGAGCCAGCACTGGTGGGAAAACATATTTTTTTCTGGCGTGATGCATGACTCACGAGTCACCTGAAAGTGAGGTACTTCCGTTTGGGAGGAGTATAGCGCTGACGTATGTGGCTTGAACAAGCACATGCATTTACACCTGTCCAGTTTCATCTGAAATGTGTCCCAGACCACCTCCTGAAGTGGTTTGAACGATCGGATTTATATCCGTCTTGAAACCGTTTCGGGGGCATTTACACCTGGTCTTTTTACGATCGGATAGCTATCGGATCACAGAAAACGCATGAAGTGACCAGATGTAAAAACCCCCTAACAAAGAGAGAAAAGATACTAAAAACTGGTAGAGGAAGGGAATGTGTGAATAAAAAGAGAAACAACCGGAGTTATTAATTACTGTGTAGATAGACCTAGATAAATGCTACACATGGGGGTTATTCAGATTGATATTAGCATAAAGATAAGTGTCACACAAAATGTGTCAAATGTAGAAAGGCATCATTACATATTTTACCAGAAACTGAATGCTATATGGTGACCTTACATTTACTACACACACAGACACACATACACACAAACACATAAATATACACACACAGGGAATGTATGAAAGCTTTGGAACTTGCTGCTTGACAAACTTGCGAATTGCATGTTATGTCGTCTAAGGAACACTCAATCTGCACAGAACAAGCTCCAACTCAAACCTTGTATAATATCCGGCCAACCGTGAAAAGGCACATACCTGTTTCTTTGTTAGGAAGCAGAGGTACTCCATTACAGCTTATACCTTTACCTCTTTAGGCATAAGTAGATCAATTTGCTAGTATCCTTTAGTTAGGTCAAGGGTGGAGATGAGCCGAGCTCTCCATAGCAGTTCCACTAGTTTGTCCACCAGTGGAAGAGGGTAGCCATTGAAGACAACCACAGTGGTGCTAGTTCAGGGGCTGGTGGACTTTTCGATAATGCGCTCGTGTAGCATTTGGTCTACTTTCATTTCTATGACATGATGACGGGCTTTGGGGACTCTGTGTGGCCGTGGCTTTACCACCACTCTGGACAGGATAGGTTGGCTGGGGATACGAGAAAAACACATCCACAAACTGGTCCACCAACTCCATTAAATCCTGCCACTAGGAATCAGCCCCCGCCCTTTCCAGGACTGTGTACGGGCCTTGCCAAAGTGGGGAACTTACAGGCGGCGTTAGGGACCAGCAGAGTACTCGATCCCCTGGGGCGAACTCCCATGTCTGTGCTGGGTGATTGTAGGCCTTTTGATGATCGCTCTGCACCGCTTTCATGTGTTCCTTCACAATTGGAGTAATTTCTTTTATTTCTTGTACATATTCTATCACTGACCTGAATGGTGAGGGCTGCTCACCCTTAGCCTCTCAGGCCATGTCTAGCAGAGCAACTCAGTGGGAGTGAAGCCAGTCGAAGCCTGCAAGGTCTTTCAGATGGCGCAGAGGACAAAAGGCAGGAGGAAGTGCCATTTTTTCCCGTCCTCGTCTATCACCCGGCATAGCATTCTCTTTAGCGTTTCGGTTGAAACGTTTCTCTAGGCCATCTGTTTGCAGGTGATAGACAGGCGTCCTTGGGTGTTTCACCTGCAACAAATGGCACAGATCAACCATGAGACAGTAAATAAAAGGCATTCCTTGATCTGTCAGAATGTCTTTGGGAATCCCAACCCAGCTGAAGAAGAGCAGAAGTTCTCAGGCGATGTTACGGGTGGTGGACTTCCGAAGTGACTTCCCTTCACTTTCGGGTGGCGTAGTCTAACATGAATAAAATGTACTTGTGACCTCGGGCTGACTTCAGGAGCGGCCCGATGAGGTTCATGCCAGTGTGTTTAAAGGGGACCCCAATAATGGGCATGGAGATTAGTGGCACAGGTGCAGGTTATTTTTTATGCTGAATACCATTATTTGCACACCAGGCCATCCTTCTCACACCGCAATGTGCTCAAAAGTCTACAAAAATGCTTCGACGTCAACCTCTACAGTCAGCTTACTAAGAGTTCACTCAAATCTGTGTGAGAGAAGAGAGAACATACGTTTGCTTCTGCAGCCTAAGATGCGCTCTGATTGGCTGATGAGTTTTTTCCACTATGTGCCCTTCGGCTGTCCAAAACAAACGTGGTGTTAAAGTATCGCTGTCCCTTTAGCATCACTGCGTGAGTGGTGGGAAAACGTTTAAAAATGTTTAAGGGCATGCATGCTCCAGCATCACAGTGTTTAATGTAGGAAAGTGAATGTATGATTTTATATTAAATATTTGTGTACTTAAATGGTTGAGCAACTGCCCGTTAGTCTCTAGATTAGAAGTGAGTTTCAATAAACCAGGCGTTACGTTTTTTTTCTCAGTATGGGAGGGGTGTCAAAACAATTGAAAGCCTCTTTTATGCATTTAGTGTAATATTAGACGGCAGGTTAATTGTGTAATAAGCATGTGTGCGTCTGTGTAATAGTAGACAACAATAAATGGCCGTTTGTCCCTGAAAGTCTAACTCTACATTGTCCTCAGTATATCACACTCACCTGCATACACTACACACACACACTTCTCAATGCTTACATCCTCATGCATTAAACCCAAATCACCTCCTACAGACACAATGGTCAATCTGTTAAAAAAAAAACAACAAAAAAAAAAACCACACACATACACACACCTCCCCTTCTGAATCACCCCTTCCGTGAGAGTTCACACACACCTACTTGTAGTCCTAACTACTCACATACAAGCAACCCATCCAACACAGTCTTCTCCTGCCCTCCACTGTAACTGATCCCTGTGTATGTGTGAAGACAATGAGAGCAAAAGAGATGGAGGTGGACAGTTAGATGTTAAGATTAGCTGCTGCAAAATGACACCTTCGTTTGGCACCGTTTTGCGTTTATGACCTCAGCATGGTAAAGTGGGTCTCTTCGTGTCAGTGACATCACCTGTTTCACCAGCTCTCATGTGTCAGTGACATCACCTCAGTCACCTATTATCCTGTGACGAGGCTACAAGTGGATTACAAGGCAGACAGGAAGGTGCTGTGTTGTCTTAGGTCAGCTCTGGTGTTTTAGGAAGAATTGAAGGATAAAAATGAGAGGGGAGAGAGAGAGAGAGAGAGAGAGAGAGAGAGAGAGAGAGAGAGAGAGAGAAGAAAGATGGTGTGCCTGTGAATAAGAGAGAGAGCAGCATACACACTGTCAATTATGGATAACAATGCATGAATAAATGATGAATCCCATTGGTGTCTGTTCTTCCACAACCAAAACACAGCACAAGAATAGTCATGCAGTGATAACTTTTATCATTCATCAGGTGGTCTGGCAATGACCTGATTGGACTGAAAACACAATTCGCTGTTATAGAGCTGATCAAAGTATTTGGACAAAAAATTGACAAACTTATTAGTAATAAGATAAGACTTATAGTGGATTTGAAATGAAGCAATCTAGATGTGCTGTCTAAAATTTTAAGTTTAATTTAAGGGGTTAAACAAAAATGAAGGAATTACAGCCATTTTTACATATTTCCTCCATGTTTACTATCTCAAGTGGAAAATGTAAAATTTGGTATGTTAAAATGAATTTGGTATGGTTAAACAAAAATTAACTGCACTAGTGAGCTTTGCACCAAAAGAGCAAATTAATTTCTTGGTGAACAAAAACCCCTTCACAACATCTAACCAGGTCAAGAACACTCTTCAGGAGGTTGGTGTATCCATGTCCAAGTCTTCAATCAAGGGAAACCTTCATGAAGGTAAATGCTGTATTTACCTTCATGGGTTTACCTCAAGATGGTAAACAAACAACAGAAAGAAAATTTAGAAATTCACCAAACATCTAAAAAGCCTGACCAGTTTCTTTTGATGGATGAAACCAAGATTAACTTGTATCAGAATGTTGGGAAGATAAGTGTATGGAGAATGAAAGGATTTTTCTCATGATCCACATCATCTGTCAAACATGGAGGAGAAAGTGTAATGGCATAAGCATGTATGGATAATACAGAACTGGGTCAATGATGTTTAGACACATGATAACCCAAAACATACTGTGAAAGTAAGCTTCTTAAGGAAAAGAAATGGAATGTTCTTAAATTCCCAAGTCACTCACCTGACCTAAACCCAAAAGAGAATGCTTTTCACTTACTGAAGAAAGAACTGAAGGCAGAACGAACCACAAACAAGCAGCAAATGAAGCTGGCTGCAGTAGTAGGCCTCAGTAAACATCTCAATGGAGGAAACTCAATATTTGGTGATGTCCATGTGTTCCAGATGTCAGGCAGTCATTAACTGTAAAAATTTGTATCCAATTATTTTTCAGCCTGTGAGAATAATTGGACTACTGTTTGTAAAGATATGCTTGCAAATTCATAATGGTTGATGCTATATTTTTGTTAAACCTTTTTGTTAAACCTAAAATATTGACTTTAATCACATCTTGAGTGGCAAAATTACATAAATTGCCTCACTGTCCAAATACTTTTAGAACCGACTGAATAATTAACACAATTTATAAATGTATTTCTTGGTTTCTTAAGTATCTGTTAGTGGGGTTAAGATTTGAAATTCTCACAGTATGACAACCCGATTATACATTAAAAAACACACTGCCATCTGACCCTACCGTTCATCTTGCTGGATTTGAGCCTAAGAAATGGCTCTGCTTCTGCATTTCAGTCTAAGCCTGATTGGGCTAGGTGGCTGCAACACCCCAGTCCTAGCTCCAGAAATCAGGACTGGTAACCCTTATCCTGGCAGGTTCTTTTTAGGCTCTTTCATAGGAGTTTTTTGGATAGTGGCCCTCTCGGGAGCATTAAGCCCCCAGTGACATAGCCTTGAGATTCACCAAAGCCCCTTTCCCATGAAGGAGAAATATGAAATAAAGTGTTTGTTTTTCTGTCAAATGCCAAGATTGTGTCCTCCTTCACTGAACACACCTGATAGTGGTAAAATTAAAGTGTGTTTTCAAAAATTCACACACCAGTTTTTTTGTGGTTTTAATGTCGGCCAATATATTTTATATGGAGCCATTTAAAAACCTTCAAAGGCTTTAAAGTAAAGATTTTGTTATTATTTTGCTCTTTTGTTAGTCAGTTTATTTCAGTTCTGTTCTTTTTGACGAATACCCTAGTATTTTTTAGTGTTAAAATAATAATAATAAATAAATAAATAAATAATAGCACACTGTTACATTCAGTCTCAGAAGCTGGGCTTTTATTCAGTCATCGAAAATAGGTCACAGTCGTTTGTGTAGAGCTTATAAAAATTATTCAAGTACCAATATCAACATGAATAACTTCCTGAATCACATAGTGTTTAATTTCGTTTTTAGTTTCTTATTTCTCTGGTGTAGGCTCAACTTTATACCTACAGTTGGGCCAGTGTTTCTACATCTTCAATGAAAAAAATTTAATTGAGAGTTATCCTTTTTCTTCTTTGCTGTGGGAGATAAAAACAGAGCAAAACAAGATCTCCTACACAAACAAAATGTCAAGTATTTCCCAGAAGATCACAGAAAGTAAAGATGAGAAATTTCCCTTCATCTGGAGACCCTGCAAATATTTTTTACAAACTTTACTGCAATATGTACTAGTCTGAGAGAAACTTTCTCCATGAGGTAACAACTGTATATGACTCTATAAAAGTGACATGACATACGGCTAAGTATGGTGAACCATACTCAGAATTCGTTCTCTGCATTTGACCAATCCAAAGTGCACACACACAGCAGTGAACACACACACACACCGTGAACACACACCCAGAGCAGTGGGCAGCCATTTATGCTGCAGCGCCCGGGGAGCAGTTGGGGGGTTCGGTGACTTGCTCAAGGGCACTTCAGTTGTGGCCGGGCCGAGACTCGAACCCACAACCTTAGGATTACGAGTCAGACTCTCTAACCATTAGGCCATGACTTGCCCTGTCGTAAATGTAAATGTATTTTTAAATAACTGTGCATATCATTTGTTGGGGCAAGTTTTGCAATTAAGCACCTTGTAAATTAAGACACTGTATAATGAAAAAAATTATGAGCTTCATAAAAAGCTTCTGTGAAGACTTGAAATGGTATTTGTATAAACAGATATTTGCTTAAAATTATAGAGGCCTATGGAAATATATATAATGCATACTCATCATTTCTTTTAGTAGGAAACTCTACATCTGCCCCTTTATGAAGTTATTCAGTCGGCCAATCATGTGGAACCATCACAGTACATAAAATGATGCAGATAAACTTCAAGAGCTCAGTTATTGCTCACATAAAATATCAGAATGTGTAAAAGGTCTCATCTATGTGGCATGATTTTAGGTGCAAGATGAGCTGGTTTGTAAATTTAAGAAACTGCTGATTTCCTCAGATTTTTACACACAACAGTCTCAAGAGTTTACAAAGAGTGCTGAAAGTGGCACTGGAGAGTGCAGGGAAGCTAAAGGCAGCAAAGTGTCCCCAGAAACATGGCTTGGCTCAGCAAACTGGGGAGCATTGTCTTCTTCAGCAACGTCCTCTGGGGAATCTGCAGAGTGACAAGGATTAAATGGCATGGCTCTCTCAGGTCACCTCCTACCAGAGGGTATGGAGTTATTATTCGCTCCTGATTGGCTCCTCTGTCTACTCTGTTTCTTCAGCATTGTTTGGTTTTAGGGGGCAAAGTATGATCTGGTGAGGCAGTGTGTTCGCCGCCATCACAGGCCCCCCTCTTAGCTCTGAGCCTCCGCCAGCAGCGGTCATGCCCAAAGTGCATAACCATGGGAGAGATCATCCAGGAGTATCCCAGGTACAGTGCCTCAGTAAGCTCCATTTGCCATTCGCTAGGGTTTGGCTCATAACTTCGCTTTCCAGAGGTCTCCCAAAACAAGGGTCACTGTGCTTTAAGTCAAGCAGAGTTGGGACAGGTGGTCCATTTACTTCCATTGGGAGTGTCAGGGTGTGAAGGCTGCAGCCAGCCAGGCAGGGTTGAGGCTCAAGGCAGAATGTCAGATCCGGCTTGGTGGGCTTAGGCTCGTCTGTGGGTCCAGAGGCTGGGCAGTGCTCCTGTCTCTTCCTCTCCCCAGGAGGATCCATTTCAGGCTGGCGGACCAGTGGGGAATGGTGGGGAGCGGAAGAGACAGGAGCACTACCCAGCCTTGGGACCCATGGACAAGCCCATTCAATTCAATACAGACACTATACACTATACCAGGGGTCAGCAACCTTAAACACTCAAAGAGACATTTGGACCCGTTTCCCACAGAAAAAAAACACAGGGAGCTACAAAACCCTTTTGACAACTAAAATGAATGGTTGCCGACCCCTGCACTATAGAATACCTAATACACACTACACATTATACAATACCTATTCATAGGACTCATAGTGTTTTCTACTCCCATGGCCTTCCGTTCTTCTGCTGGAATGTGGTCAGAGGAGCTGGTCCATTGCCACATGTTCAATGAACTCCTTCAAGCTGAGAAGCTCAGGCTGCAGGGAGTATTTCCACTGAGGGAAATCCATAGCATTCACGGGAGACTAGCTGCAGTGTGCTAGGAACTCTCCTCGCACCACGTCATAGTCCTACACTATCATCTGCATCCAACATATGGTAAGCAAGCTGGGCCTCTCTGGTCAGTAATGGTGCAAGGAGATTAGCCCAGTTGCATCTTCACCAGCCCTCTTTGTCCACTGTACAATCAAAGGTGTGAAGGAATGACTTCACATAATCATCTGCTGGAGAGAAGTCTCTGAGAATTGTGGCTAGGGTCAGGGAGAGGAACTCTGGCAGTGGTGGAAACATTTTTCATGTTCACCAGCTCCTGGGTGGCCATCTAGAGACCTTTTGCCAGCTTCTGGGCCATCAAATGCTACTGAATGCTACTCCTCTGCTACTGTAGCAGCTACTCCATAGTAAAACTCTCAGTTTATCTTTCACTTTCTGGGGCAGCATGGGAGTTTTCCTTTATTATAACAGGAACTTTCATTCAAATTATCAGGAAATTAATTCATTCAAATTATACTCAAGTGTCTTGCCTAAGTTTTTTAGCTAGTTGTTTTTGTCTTGTTTGTATTTTTTCAAGGAACACACATCATTTTGCATCTTCTTTGAGGAGAGATAGATGAGAGATAGAGATCATGTAAAGTCCTATGTATGTGCATGTAGGATTGTGTTTGTGAAAAATAGACATACTGAAGATCTTGTTCTACTGATTTGTCCTTTTTTTTTTGGACTCACCTTTGCTTGATTGATAGTTGATTTTAAAAATGTAGTAATAAAAAATGTAGTAATTTTTTTCTGTGGTCATAGATCTATCAGGGTGTGTGTGTGTGTGTGTGTGTGTGTGTGTGTGTGTGTACATGATACCTGGCTCCCACAAATACACTCTGCAGCTTAATTCAAACAGACACAACATGAGGTGGCCCCGTTTGTGGTTCCCACGGCAACACTCAGCCAATATCGACCACATAGCAGTGTTGCTATGGAGACTTCATACACTGCATGCCCGAGGGCTTTAGGTGGGGGTAAGGTTTCATAAATCAGAGGCATCAAGAGACAAATAGAGCAGCAAAATACAGGGAGAAAGAAAGAAAGAGGGAGCGGTGGGCAGGGCAGATGAAGAAAAAGTGACAAAAAAGTTTAAACAAGATTTTAAAAGAAGATCCTCAATGCTTCTCTTTTTTGCTGGGTTAATTCATATCATGGTGGGTGATTTAATTCATGAGGTTTAGAAAAATATAAATTCAGGATGTAAATTTAAGATGTAGAATTTTATTGCTAAAGAGCAAGCCAGAGGTGAATGATGAATTAAAAAGAAACCTTGAGAGGAACCAAATGGAGCCCGTCCTCAATGTACAGTGTAATTATAAATAATTTCCTTACTATAACTGTGTGCTATATGGTTAGAAAGTGCAATTATTCATTCATTAATTCATTTTCTACCGCTTAGCCGAACTTCTCGAGTCACGTGGAGCCTGTGCCTATCTCAGGCGTCATTGGGCATCAAGGCAGGATAAACCCTGGACGGAGTGCCAACCCATCGCAGGGCACACACACCCTCATTCACTCACACACACACTACTGACAATTTTCCAGAGATGCCAATCAACCTACCATGCATGTCTTTGGACCGGGGGAGGAAACCGGAATACCCGGAGGAAACCCCCGAGGCACGGGGAGAACATGCAAACTCCATACACACAAGGCCATTAAATTCATATTAGTCATAACATGAGTTATATTTTGAACTTATCAACTGTTTAGAAAATGTTTAATTTACTATTACAGGTCACAAAGTCAAATGTAGGCGCTGTGTTTTATGGGATTTCTTTAGCTATTTACTATTAGCTATTTACTATTTTCTTTAGCTATTTACTATTAAAGACAGCGCACACACTCTACACACCCCAAGGTGTGTAGAGTGTGTGCGCTGTCTTTAATGAACAATATGTAACCCAGGTTACTAATGGTTAATGACCGAGGAAAGGAAAGAAGAAAAAAAATAATAACCTTCGAATTAAATAACATATTGGAGCCATAAGAGGCTGAAACTATGGATTATGGTGTAATCAAGTTTTATTAATTACATAATACATAATCGCATGCATATATTTATGCATATGTGTAAAATATTGAAGTGTAAAATATTCTCCAATAATATGCTCACGCTATTGAGGTAACCAATGAGATTGCGTGACGTCACTAAAGCTCGAGATCTTTCTTTCTCTCTATAACTTTGGATGCAGACGAACGTTTCTCGCTATTCCAGGAGATTTCAGTTTTCGAAATCAGAGAAGAGTAATGGTTCAGAGAGAAGCGGATTGTGTGGAAAGCGACATTTTGGAACGTGTATGATCTGGAATTTTCCGGAATTTCCCCTTTCGACCAATATACATGTGACAGTATACATGTACAGTATACATTCCTTGGCCAGGTTTTTTTTTCTTCCTGTGATGTAGCCCGAGTTTGATGTCTGCTGTTGCACGCTGCCTGATCCAGATGTGAATAGACACGTGTGAATCCCTCTGATTTGTCTCAACCCTCTCCTACATTTTCTTTATGCATCTGGGTGGGGTTGGACTGGTGAGCCACCCGTTGTGAATCCTCAGAACTTATAAGCATGAAAGTGATTGTCGTCGAACGGTAGGAGCAAAGTTGCAGAACTCCTTTTCTTTATTTTTGTGGCCTAATCCTGGATCAGCTGCACATTTAAAGGACAATTCCTTTTTTTGTTATTGTTGAGACTGAACTGAATTTAGACACTGAAGTTCTTATGTTGTTACTGGGAAAATTTAAAAACTTGAGTTTCTTTCAATTCATTTCACTGGATTACTGATTACCTCTAATTGTTTTATTTTGATTTGTGTTAAACCTGTTGAATTTATTTTGATATAGTGATTGCAATATTCTAAGAAAAAATGGAATTAGTACGAAATATTGACAAGTGAACATTCTGGTGCTACTGTTTAATTTTTTATTTATTTTACAAGTTTTTGTGGTTAATACAGTAAACTTTATTCCTGAATATTGAACGTCTGGTTGTGTTCACTCTTGTCGTTCCATCTCTCTCCCTGACAAACCTAGTCTTCTGATTATTCTGGTCCCATTTGAATTAATGCAAAATTCACACCCTTGGTGTGGGTTACACAAAAATTGGCGAGCCAGCCAGGAGAGGGATTGGTCTGCAACAAAAGTGACTGATTAGAAGAGCTGAGTCAATTTGAGAAAAAAAAAGAATACACTTTGTGTAGAAATCTATCAGCATGGATATTGTAAAAAGAGAGAATGTAAATATCTCAAATTCCATTGTAGTCAGTGGTTTGACATTGACTGAAACAGATCAGGACTTAGAAACATGGCTGTTGAGATATGGTAGTATCAATTGCAACCTTCTCATTGATGGCCCAAACTCTGAATTCCATTGTCATGCTATTATAGAGTTCACGTATAGCTCTGGTATGCCCTTGCTCCCTGTGACAATGGTAAGTACATCAGACCAAGATACCACTTTTGTAGTGCGTGCTTTGAACTCTGTCTACCCTCAAGTAGCTAGTGATAGTGCCACCAAGGGGTATTTGAAGGAATTGCAATCCATTGCTAGTGCAAGTGGAAAGTCTATTGAAGAAGTGCTCGAGGGGAGTTAGAGAAAATAAAGGGTGGCCGTCCTGTTGTAGACCCCTTATCTGCTTCAGTTGAAGGAGCTGAGCATACAAATTTAGCAGACTCTCAAATGCACGATAGCAGCACAACCAGCTCACTGGATGAACAGTTGTCCCCAGCCAAATCGCAGAGAGTTACAACAGAGCAAGACACTTTTCCTTTATCAGAAACATCACCAGTTGATGGAATTGAATCTGAGAAATCACAAAATCTGTCCAAGGAAAGATCTATCCGTAGGATTAGCAATCCTGCAAGTAAGGCATTACCCCATCCAGTACTTACAATGGACATGATTGATCCTTATTATGGATATGGAATATAACATATGGATTATGGAATATTATGAGGGCTCAGATATCTGAAATTCATGCTCAGATTGCTGCTATGCAAACTTCACCTTACCCGAAGTGCCAGCCTGATTATTCCAAGAACGCTGATGTGATCCAGTTAAAGAAAGATCTCGTAGAACTACAAGCACAAGTAGAGACTATGAATACATCACATTCTGGTAAAGTGGCAAAAGAAAACCCAGCAGCTAAAGAACTAGCCAAATTGAAGAAACAAGTGGCAGACTTGAAGGTTCAGTTGACCACCCCTGAAATACCCCAACATCGTTCAGGGAAGACGACAACCTCCAAAAGCACATCAGCAAAATTTAAACATGGACAAGCTGAGAGGAATGAGAACAATCAGCTTAGAAATAATTCTCGTCCTCGTCCTGGATACTGTTTTAGATGTGGGGAAGACGGACACCTTGCCATCAATTGTGAAAATGACCCTAACCCTTCTAAAGTGGATGAAAAGAGATGTCAGTTGAGAGAAAGACAGATCCAGTGGGATCTAAAGAACCAAGCAGCTACTGCCCATTTAAACAGCATGCAGTCTCGTAGCAGGGCATATGGAGACTGAGTCAAAACATCAGTGCCCTGAAACCAAACTGCCAAAGGGGCTAATTGGAATGAAATGTACTGCTCAAATCTATGTTGATGAAATCAAAGTGAACTGCCTTTTAGACACTGGTTCCCAGGTGACCACTGTCCCCTTGTCTTTTTATAAAAAGAACTTGTCCCATTACCCCATGAAATCATTGAAGACTCTGCTGGAAGTGGAGGGAGCCAATGGACAATCAGTGCCTTACCTTGGGTATGTGGAATTAACCTTAATGTTTCCCAAAGAGTTCCTAGGAACAGATACAGAGGTCGCCACATTAGCACTGGTGGTCCCAGATCTGATAAATGTGCCACAGGTCCTAGTCGGTACAAACACCCTGGATGCACTTTACTCTATGTACAAAGGGAGTCTGTTAGCATCAATCCAGCTTCTCGTGGATATGCAGCTGTATTGGAGACACTTGATGTGAGATATAGACAAGCATGTGCTGAAACCCTTGGATGTGTAATGTTAAAGGGGGCAGTCCCTGAAACTGTGCCAGCAGGATGCACCACTGTTCTGGAAGGAGTAGTCTGCCTAAATTGTCTTCCAGCAGAAAAACTGACTGTTATAAGCCCTCCAAAAATGTCATCCCTGCCTGGGGGTCTATTAGTTGCTAGCGGGTTGCACGGTTTACCTGTGAAGCGATCCTTCTCCTTGACCGTGGTGGCCAAAAATGAGACTCAGTCTAACATAGTGATTCCGCCCAAGACTGTCATCGCAGAAATGCATGCCGTTCAGCAGGTAATAGGCAAGCCATTACCAAGCGATGCTTCTGGAATAACAGAAAAACCCAGAAGCACACAGCTATCCTTTGATTTCGGAGACTCCCCGCTGTCATCAGAATGGAAAGAACGGATATCAGCCAGGTTAAACTCTATGCCTGATGTTTTTGCTCTGAACGACATGGATTATGGGCACACAGACAAGGTGAAGCACAGAATTAAACTGAGCGATGAAACTCCCTTCAAGCATAGAGCCCATCCCATTCATCCACAAGACATTGATGCTGTCAGGAAACATGGAGCGTTGTATGGGTGATTTAAATAGAAGAGAAGTCTTGGTCTTCATAGATGATCTTATCATATTTTCTGAAACCCTTGAAGAACATGAGCGTCGGCTGATACAAGTCCTGAACCGCCTGAAAGAATATGGGTTGAAGCTCTCACCTGAGAAGTGCAAATTTTTTCAAACATCTGTTCGCTACTTGGGCCACATTGTTTCCCAAAATGGTGTAGAGACTGACCCATCAAAAATTGAGGCCATTAAAACCTGGCCAAGGCCCCAGAATCTTCGAGAACTTAAGTCCTTTCTAGGATTTACCGGATATTACCGAAGATTTGTTAAAGATTTCTCCAAGATTGCAAAGCCACTCAACAATCTTACTGCTGGCTATCGTCCGTTTGAAAGGGAAGAAGGAAAGATAGAGATCATATTTACCTCAATCCAAAAGACTCCCTGGGGGACCGATGGACTACTGAGTGTCAACAGGCGTTTGACAGCCTTGTGGAAAAGTTAACATCTACTCCCATATCCCTATATTCCACATTTGCCCTACCTATTACATACAGATGCTTGTGCTACAGGTCTTGGAGCAGCTCTGTATCAAGAACAGCAAGGACATATGCAAGTCATAGCTTTCGCCAGCCGTGGACTGACAAAGTGTGAGGCCAAATATCCAGCCCACAAATTGGAATTTTTGGCCCTCAAATGGGCAGTCACCACTAAGTTTCATGACTATCTGTATGGGGCAGACTTCACAGTGGTCATGGATAGAAATCCCCTCACCTATGTCCTTACCTTCACCAAACTAGATGCCACTATTTATAGATGGATATCCAGTTTTTCAACATACAATTTTAAGATACAGTACAGAGCTGGTACTTAAAATCAAGATGCTGACGGATTGTCCCGTCATCCAAACTGTGAAGCATAAGATGATTTGGCAATCTAAAAAAGAGCAAGAGAGGATCAGACAGTTCACTCTACATCACTTTGCAGATTTTGAAAGTAACACCAATACCATCTTGCCAGAAGTAGTGGGGGGCCATCTGTGAAAAACATCACGTAAGTCAATCCCTTGATTCTCAGTCCTTCCCATTGACCTTAGTAGAGTCTCGGAGCATGGATGTAAAGGCATTACCTCAAGAAATCCAGACAGAAGGTGTCCATGGACTCCGACAGATGCCATGCCTGTCTGAAGAGGATCTGATCAGGAAGCAAAGAGCAGACCCTGAAATTAAAGAAGTAATCGAGTACTTTGAGTCTAATAATAAACCATCAAACTTGAAATTCCACTCACCCGCAGTAATCCTGTGGATGAGGCAATGGAACAAACCTGAGCTAAAGAATGGGTTGTTATATCGGTAGAGGATGGATGGAGATAAAGTGATAAAACAGCTGGCTTTACCCAAAGATCTTCGAGGAATGGTACTTGCCAGTCTCCATGATGATATGGGCCACCTTGGCCTAGAGCGAACACTCGATCTTCTTCGGTCCAGATTCTACTGGCCGCAGATGGCAGCAGATGGGGACATAAAAATAAAAACTTGTGAGTGCTGTGTTCATAGGAAGGCTTTCACACAGAAAGCAGCTCCCTTGGTGAACATTCAGACCCACAGACATTTAGAACTGCTTTGCATGGATTTTCTGACACTGGAACCAGACAGCAGTAACACCAAAGATATTTTGGTCATCACCGACCATTTCACTAAGTACGCTGTTGCAATACCAACCCGTAACCAGAAAGCGCAAACAGTAGCTAGATGCCTGTGGGATAATTTTTTCGTCCATTACGGTTTTTCCAGACAAGCTGCTGAGTGACCAGGGGCCAGACTTTGAATCTCGTACCATCCAAGAATCGTGTCAGGTCGCTGGCATCCGCAAGGTGAGAACCACCCCCTACCATCCCAGAGCGCTTTAATCGGACCCTTTTGCAGATGCTGGGCACATTGGACAACAAGAACAAAGCTCATTGGAAAGATCATGTCAAGCCATTGGTGCACGCATATAACTGCACCAGGAGTGATGTAATGGGATACTCAGCATATTAGCTTATGTTTGGCAGACAGCCTCGATTACTGGTTGACCTTGCTTTTGGACTTACAAATAACTTCCCATTCCAGTCTCATTCGCAGTACGTAAAATCCCTAAGGAATCGACTTGAGGAGAGTTACAGAGTTGCTACTCACAATGCATCAAAAGTAGCTAATCAGAACAAAAGACATTTCGACAGGAGTGTAGTTGTCTCTGCACTGGGCCCGATCACTGATTCAGGTGATCGGGTCCTTGTGCGAAATGTCAGATTAAGAGGGAAACACAAATTGTCTGACAAATGGGAACCAGAGATCTATGTAGTACTCCAGAAGGCAGGTGACATGCCAATATACACAGTTTGTCCAGAAGGGAAAGATGGACCGACCCGCACCCTACACCGTGATTTGCTACTGCCTTTTGGGTTTCTACCCTCGAGTGAAATTAGAGAAACAGACCCTCCAAAGATCTGTCGTAAGCCGAGAACCAGATCCCACTCTGTAAAGAAAGCGAGCCACCAAGAACATCTATTGAGCAGTCAGTCAGAATCAGATGATGACACCATCTGTATTAGCAATCCAGAATGCCAATTGGAGTTCAGTACAAAGACCATCTCACCTTTTCCAGAACATCCTAAGATTGCCAAGATCCTAACTGAAATAGAGCCCATTGAGTCACCTCCTGCTACAGTAAAGTTTGTGAATAAAACCTTACCTGATAACATGGAATTTCCTTCAGTTGTCATGCACCCTGTAAAAGAAACATTACACGGCATCGGACTCAACAGAAGATGAACCAGATAAGGAAGAAGGAAGTCACTTACCTGTGAATACTTCTGTGGAAACTGATACTGATGGAGTGGAGAAAGGCGGAAACAAATGCGCTAAAGAGACTGAACGTCCAGAGCAGTCAGAGCCTGCAAATGGAAGAGTGCTGGATTTTCCAAGCCTATCAGACCCTGCGATTGAAGAAGCGCAGTCCAGTAATCAAACCTCACCTGCCCAAGATGCTTCTGGTAACCAACCAGTTATGGATGATGACCTAGGGGCCACTAAACCTAGACGCTCTAAAAGGCAGTGTGGACCCCCTAACAAGTTTCAGTATCATAAATTAGGAAACCCATTGACACTGGTTATTCAGTCATTGCTGCAAGGCCTGAGTTCAGCACTTACAACTTCCATAGAAGAACCCACGATTGTCAGTGATCAGTCTGTAACCATGCCTAGCACTTCCCCATTAGAGGCATCAAAGACAACCACTTATCTAGCATGCCCGAGGACGTGCCTTCATTCAGTAGGGGGAGGTGTAACCCAGGTTACTAATGGTTAATGACCGAGGAAAGGAAAGAAGAAAAAAAAAATCTATATGTGTAAAATATTGAAGGTCTCAAAATTCTCCAATAATATGCTCACGCTATTGGGGTAACCAATGAGATCGCGTGATGTCACTATAGCTCCGCTTTTTTTGTTGAGACTGAACTGAATTTAGACACTGTAATTCTTATGTTGTTACTGGGAAAATTTAAAAACTTGAGTTTCTTTCAATTCATGTCACTGGATTACTGATTACCTCTAATTGTTTTATTTTGATTTGTGAAAGTGACGAAAGTGACGTGACATATGGCTAAGTATGGTGAACCATACTCAGAATTCGTTCTCAGCATTTGACCCATCCAAATTGCACACACACAGCAGTGAACACACACACACCGTGAACACACATCCGGATCAGTGGGTAGCCATTTATGCTGCGGTGCCCGGGGAGCAGTTGTGGGGTTTGGTGCCTTGCTCAAGGGCACATCAGTCGTGGCCGGCCCAAGACTCGAACTCACAACCGTAGGATTACGAGTCAGACTCTCTAACTAATAGGCCACAACTTGTGTTAAACCTGTTGAATTTATTTTGATATAGTGATTGCAATATTCTAAGAAAAAAGGATATAGTACGAAATATTGACAAGTGAACATTCTGGTGCTACTGTTTAATTTTTTTATTTATTTTACAAGTTTTTGTGGTTAATACAGTAAACTTTGTTCCTGAATATTGAACGCCTGGTTGTGTTCACTCTTGTCGCTCCATCTCTCTCCCTGACAAACCTAGTCTTCTGATTATTCTGGTCCCATTTGAATTGCAAAATTCACACCCTTGGTGTGGGTTACAAATATGTCCCCACATGCCTGTATCTGTTGGGAGCTGTAATTCTGTAAAGCAGCATTAAATCTCTCTCTCTTTTTTTTTGTTGTTGTTGTTGTCAATGCTTAGAATGGTTAGAACTGTGACGATGATGCACCTCTTTAACCGACCATTAAAGATGCTGCACTGTCTATAAACAAAACAGAGATTTAGAGAAGTGAACAGTATATAATAAAACTGTTTGCGCTTACCATTAGGACTATATACCACTGATTATATATACATATATGTACAATAACAGAGCAAATATTGATTGTGATCTCCATGTCTGAGATATAGGACAATTTAATTAGTGAATAATTTAATTACTTTGGCCAAAAACATGTCCCAGCATGACAATGTCCCTGTGCATCAAGCGAGCACAGGGACAATTATCATCTTAATCATTAAATATCAGCAGTTTTTTGTCATGCTGTTCTTTTTCTACTTCAGCCATATAATTTTCTTTATTGTATTTACTTAATTGTACTTGTAAACACTTTTTTTTATGTAAAACGTTTGTATGCCTGCTGTCACAAAAAAAAACTCTTGTTTTCCTGCTGATAAGAATTTTAAATGTATTTGTTGTTCTTTGTGTGCTATAATTAATCAGATATTCAAGCCCTCACTGATGAGTTCTTTTAAGTCCTCTAACAAACGTATTTTAGTTTTTAGACAAAATTGAGTTTCATGCTATAGATTGTTATGCAATAGAAGATACATGGTATTGGGAATTGACTTTATGATACTGTTTTCTGAGTTAAGAGAACAAAAACAATTTTCTGAGAATGCTGGTCCAGTACAGTGAATCAGCCAAGACTTTCTTCTCACCCACACACTTCGCCTTTATAATTTCAAACACATGGAAAGTGTTTCTTTTTCTTGCTTCTAGTCATTCTCACTGTTAAAATCAGATTCTATTTCAGTAGATTTCAGGGTTATGTGAGTACAGTAAAGATGCTGATTTGATGTCAATAGTAAAATTTTCCCCATTTTCTTCACAATTTAGTCACCAGACTCCCACCTGAATGATGCTAACCGGCCACATTTCCTTTCCAAAAATAACACACAGAAGAAAGCTATATCTGCCCTCATCACATATATGAGCTCACAGACAATTTTGATTGGCTAGTTTCACCGTGATTAATGGGGGAAAGAAGTATGCTATCCCTTCCACCCAGGCTGCTGATAACAGACTGCGGCTGCTTTGAATGTTTTAAGAATTTAAGTTTTAGGTTGTCTTACTAAAAAAGCCCATTTCATGTCCTGATGCACATTATGACAGGAAACATATTTTGATCCACATTATGACTCAGATTACAGGGTAAATCAGTCAGCACTGTGACAGTGGTCTGGTTTTTCATCAGTGAGTCAGAACATTTGTTTCAACTTTTTTGGCTCCCGTGTATATAATTTATTTTTTCTCTAATAGACATCTGTGACATTTTTGACCAATGATAATTTGTCCTTGCTTAACTATCTTGTAAAGTGTTGAATGAAATCATACTCTACCCTAAGGAAATTGCACTACTTTACTTAACTCTGCGTGGCCTAATGGTTAGAGAGTCTGACTCGTAATCCTAAGGTTGTGGGTTCGAGTCTCGGGCCGGCCATGACTGAGGTGCCCTTGAGCAAGGCACCGAACCCCCCAACTGCTCCCCCGGCACCGCAGCATAAATGGCTGCCCACTGCTCCGGGTGTGTGTTCACGGTGTGTGTGTGTTCACTGGTGTGTGTGTGCACTTTGGATGGGTCAAATGCAGAGAACGAATTCTGACTATGGGTCATGATACGTAGCCATATGTCACGTCACGTCACTAAATAACTGTATAAACAAATTTTGTATACACACAGTAGTTTCTCTTTTTATAGAATAATATTGAGTCTGCTGTGTCTTTGGTTAATTGAGAAGATTTATTTCTATTTAGCTTGATAGCTGGTCGCTGCTTCTAATTCACTGACTTCATATAGCCATCTTTGGTGAGCAGCAGTGCAGCTGATACGCCCTTTCATGCTGCCTTGTACAGTTCACACAGCTGAGAGTCAAACACAGGCATCACCATTCAAACAGCTCAGATGTTTCCACTGAAGCATTTTGATTAAATTACACTGCAAGAGTGACATCTTTAGTCTGTCATGAAAAAGGCTGACATGAACACAAATGATATATCATTAGTTTCTGGGTAATCAAACATGTTTGTGTAGTTTGTGATCGTGCAGCTTCCTGCACATTAATTCTCCTTCCACACTATCCCTTGTGTGTTGATGGTGGAAGTTTAGTATGCGGCTAATTTGTTTGCGGCTAAGTACGTAAAAGTATATTTAAATACACTGAATATTTCTGCATCAAAACAACAAGAATAGACATGCATATCTGGGTTCAATTTTTATCATTTTTAGTTCTTAGATTTGATTCAGTTTAAGGATGTTGATTTATTTATGTTAATTTTCTTTAAAATTACTTTATTACTGTCTGAATGGAGTTTGATATCTTCTCACAGTTTTTCAGAATGGGTTTTATTCTGGATGGTTTCGTCCCACCTTCCAAAAACATAGTACCCTGTGTGAGTCTAACAAAAAGTGGTTATTGAAGATGAGTGAAAAGTTTGCCCAGGATCTTGTTTACTGTTGCTACAATCATAAAGTTTTAGAGCTCTTCTTGTCTACCCTGCCTCTGCATCACATTTTTGTCTGTGCAGATATGCTTACCTAACCGTTAGTAAGCAGTTTTATTTTGGAAAATTTGCTTATCCCTCCCATATGAGCTCTTTTAACACACACACACACACACACACACACACACACACACACACACACACACACACACATACACACATGCTGATCATAGTCACACAGAGGGACTTGTGTATGAAAGAGATTATTATGCAGGTGCAGAGGGACAGATTAGAGAAAGTATGACAGGTTTATATGAGGCATCTAAAATTGAGCAACTCTATATACAGGGATAGCAGTGACCTCTGTATGTATGTATGAATGTAATGTATATATGTATGTGTGTGTGTGTGTGTGTGTGTGTGTGTGTGTGTGTGTGTGTGTGTGTGTGTGTGTGTGTGTGTGTGTGTGTGTGTATGTATGTGTATATATATATAAATTCCCCAGCCCTGATCTCATCAGCATAATAATGTAATTTAAATGCATAGGTGCTAATCCAATCAGCCTGACAGTATCACCTATATCTTCACATTATCATAGAGTCAAAGGCACAGCTGTTCTTTGAGCTTAGCATTCACCTTTAATGGCCTAATGGTTAGAGAGTCTGACTCGTAATCCTAAGGTTGTGGGTTCGAGTCTCGGGCTGGCCACGACTGAGGTGCCCTTGAGCAAGGCACCGAACCCCCCAACTGCTCCAAGGGCACCGGAGCATTAATGGCTGCCCACTGCTCCGGGTGTGTGTTCATGGTGTGTGTTCACTGCTGTGTGTGTGCACTTTGGATGGGTCAAATGCAGAGAACGAATTCTGAGTATGGTTCACCATACTTAGCCGTATGTCACGTGACTTTCAACCCTGACCAATGGTCAGGAAGTGTATAAAGACAAAAGGTTAATGTCTCAGACACCTGTGCTACCTGACTTGATCTTCTAAGAATGTCATCATCTTTACCTCAAAATGTAAAACACAATGTACATAACCTTTTCAGTTTATATACTATTACAGTGTAACCCAGATTTAACATTTAATAAATTCACACCCCATATCCGTCACACCATCACCACAGTTTCCAGCCTTTTAGTGTTCTGTGGAGTGAATGTATTCTCCTTCCATCTGTCTGTCTGTCTGTCTGTCAGTTTCTCTCTTTCTCTCTCTCTCTCTCTCTCTCTCTCTGCCCTCAGGAAGCAGAAGAACTTTGCTGACCACAACAGAGAGATTGGATGAAAAGGGTGAGAGAGAGAGAGAGAGAGAGAGAGAGAGAGAGAGAGAGAGAGAGAGAGAGAGAGAGAGTATCTTTACCCAATCGTGCTTTTCTCTCAGGCATTGCAAAACATCACCAAATTCCCATTTCCACATTTTCACCTTGTGCACATTGTGAAATGACCTGTGGAAGTATGTGTATTGTGTGATTAGCTCTAAATGCTTCTAATAATGCCACATGGTTGAACCTAGACATATTACAGACCAGCCTTGTGAACTGTTTTTCAGTAATATTATAATACTGCTACACTTTATTTGGGTCACTTGCCACCATTGATCCAAACTTGCTGTATCTCATTCTAAATTGTGACCCTGTGAACAACAGCATGACGTACACGTTAAGCATAAAAAAAACAAAAAACTTTTTTTCACTTTTTGTGTACAAAAATTAAAACTGTGCATTTTGAGAGTTAATAAGCAAACTTTAGATTTAGTCTAATTTTTATAGAATTTAGTCTTAATTTTTGAGTCTTTATTATGCTTGCATTCAAGATAAAAGGTTGAATGTACAATTTTGGGATTTCGTGTTCATACTACAAAATTAAAAAATAGCAAATCATTTCAGATTAACTATTAAACTAATTTTAGATGGTTAGCTAAAAATATGAGTTCTAGTTGAAGGAGAAATAGTTTCTCTGCTGTAATCCTTGAGGATACAGTATGTAGCAAAGCACAGGATAGGATAAATGTACAGGCTCTCCCTGAGGCTCAACACATGTCCAGGACACAACTGGCTAAATTATAGTGTAATGAACAAAACCAAAAAATGTGGGCATTTCTAGTGGTTTACTCAATGTATCTTGCTATCTAATCTGTATGTCTGTCAAATAATGTTCAGCACAAATCAGACATTCTTTGCAAATTAGAAAAATCTATACAAAGACACATCATGAGAGCAGAGGACTTGAATTATTTCAACTTGAGAATCTGAGCAATCTTGTCACTACCAACCATCACAAGTTTTCAAGCTCAACAACTAGCTTTCGATATGAGCTCTACAACAAGGACAAATCAGTTGACTATACTCCATCATTCATTATACAACAGTTACTTCTGCTCTTGTAATCTGATTGGACAAGTGGCGTTCTAAGACTGGTGATTTTTAGTATAACAGCATTGATTTCACTGTTTGTATTTCTCTGCTTGTCTTTGTTTCCTGCATAAAATATATCAATATTTGACCATATTGTGTTTGATGGTAGATACTCTCGGGATGTGGTAGCCTAGTGGTTAAGGTGTTGGGCTACCAATCGGAAGGTTGTGAGTTCAATTCCTTAGTCCACCAAGTTGCCACTGCTGGGCCCCTGAGCAAGGCCCTTAACCCTCAATTGCTCAGTTGTATAAAAATGAGATAAAATTGTAAGTCGCTCTGGATAAGGGCATCTGCTAAATGCTGTAAATGTACTCTATCTTAATTTCTTGTTTATGGAACTTTTGTATAAAAGCAATCTCACACTCACAGATATGTGGTTGTACTGAATATAAGCATGACTATGATTACCTGTGGCAGTCAGCCTATTGTCTCAAACCCACAACCGTATCACAGCCTTGCTGATGTTCAGAATAGATCTGCAGCTCTGTTGCTTAATTATCTTCCCACCAAAATAGAGAAAGATTAACTATCTCACCTGTTCAGCAAGAACGAAGCTAAAAACCTTTAGCAAACTGAAATCTATTTATATTATTCATAGTACCAGACTCTTACTCAATCTAACTCCCACATTGTTTACACACATTATAGAGACATCGTGTTCTAGAGTATTAATTGCGTCCTTGGGTTAATAGCGGGTTAGAGTGCCTGTGAATGTAAAAGTGTGTTTATGGCAGTCATATGGGGAGTGCTAAAAAGTGTTAGATTGCTTGGGTGTTATATTGAGCATTAAATGGAGTGTTTGTACCAAAATGAGACACAGAGTGATAGGAATGGATTAGCGTATGTAAGTCAGTCAGCTTGTGTGCCGTGACACAGCAATCTGTATCACTTCCCTGTTACATAATGTTTAGAGTATCAAACACTGACGGTGCTGACGAGAATTTCAATGAGGTGTTTTTGTCTACTCCTTTTGTTCTCTGCTGTTACTGATATGATAAAACATAGCTCCTCTGGAGGTTTTGTAGGATGCTTAATATTTTGCTTTTCAGACCACATAATCTGTCCTTCACACTTTGTACATAGTTTTCCCTAAGCTATTATCTGTGGAGACTTACCTAGTATAGATGTAATCACCTTGGATGTATAGTGTAGAATAGCTTTAGTCTCATATAAGTTAAGGCATATTCAATTACATGTGGAGCATAGTGTAATGTAGAATTAATCACATGTAAAATAGTGGACTAATAAATGAAATCACCTTTGCAGAATATAACATATAATTAATCATCTAGCAGTATATGAGGCTGCAACTCTATGCTGCTATATGGAACTTTTTAATGTTGAGCTTGACATGATGGATTACATGAAACTCATGAAGTTTTATAATTGCATTACTTGTGTGTATCTATCCGTGTTTTTGCGGGCGTTGGAGGATTGTTCTGCATCTCCTTATTTGAGAGAGGGAGAAAGAGGTGTTTCCATAGCAGCAGGTTTCCATGGATACCAGATCACAATGCATGCTTGAGGGAGCAGTATGACTCATCTTCTCATCTGCCTTGTTGAGAAGGAATGTGAGCGAGACAGACAGTTAAAAGTGGATGTATAATAATGCAGAACCATAATCAACAACCCCTTGCAAAATGTATTCCCAATAAACTTAAGAATAATAAACCAATAAAGCCTATGTGGTATATCTCCAAAATAATCTACTAAACATGATTTAATTTCAATATGATCACTTTCTAATTTAACTTGTTTGGCTTGACAGGAACTAAATGTAAATATAAATTTTTTTAATGTTTTATGCAACTTTATTATACTACACTGTAACCTGCTTTGAACATTGAGGCAGAGGATCCAAATGCAGGTAGAAGGTTTAATTTAACAGGACTAGAAATACGAGCATACGAAACAGCCATTAAGGACAACAACCGACAAACAGCATGAGAACACTTAGGGTTAAATACATACAGGGAACCAATGACAAATGAGAACAGGAACACATGACTAACAACAACCAATCAGAACATGACACATACACTAGGCATGAGGGTGAGGGAAGCAAGACACAAACAATACGAAACAGGTTCAAAATAAAAGATGTAAAACCCAGAACATGAAACAAAAGCCAAAACCAAAGTGACATAATCCCCCCTCTAAGGGTGGTTCCTGACACCCTTAAAGTATTCTCCACCCAAAACAACAAAAAGTCCGGGAGGGTGGTGTAAAGGTGGCAGCAGTGTTAAGGGTGGGATAGAGGGTCAGACCCATGAAGCAGGACTGGAGCTGGAACCCTGTGCAATGGTGGGCCTGGGCTGTTCAATAATGGTAGTCTTGGATGAAGGAGCAGTGGTCTCTCTCACTCTCTCTTTCTCTCTTTATATAAAGATTATTACCGCTAATTATCAAATGATTATTTATACACTATTAACTATTTAATACTACTTACATTTTTTACACTAACTGATGTAGTGAGTAGCTTCTCATTTCATAATCAACAATGTCGGTATCCTGTGGTCATGGAAAATATGTTACATGGAAAATATGTTTCACCTGTTCCAGAAAGGCCAAATTATTGACCAACAGAAGATTGCTAAAACCACTAAAATTGGTTTAAGAACGGCCAACAGTAGAACTCATAGCTGGTTAAGTAGTGAAAATAAAAGCATTTCACACACAAAATGTGAAGAGATTTGGACTAAACAGCTGTGAAGGTATCAGTGAGGCTAATAAAAAAAGGTTTCATTTTGCTAGGAGCATACAGATTGGGCTCTGGAGCAATGGACAAAGGTCATGTGGTCTGACAAGAGTGATGGGCTCTCTAGGTTAAGAAGAGATGTTCATGCAATGTCACAACATTTTTTTATGCCCAGAGCTGAATTAATTTCTCTGCAAGTTCTTGTATTGACGATTGGGATAAAAAATAATATAATAACTATTCTGAAACAGAGTAACAGCTTTTCCATGGCCAATATGTCGCTAGCTTGAATGCTGCTTATATAAGCACTGTGTGATAATGTTTGAGTAACAGGGTGTTTGGCATTCTCAGTGAATTTAGCTTCAGACTGATGATCTGTGAGGCCTGCATAGGTACTAGGGAGTTTTTCCCCCAGATATCATTATGATACTGCCCCATGTTGTGTGTCAAGAAGGTGGACATGCCACAGTTTGTCTGATTCTTAAAAGCCAAAAACTTCCAAATAAGGTAGTATCCCTGTTCATCAGAGGTAATAGGGCCATCTGTTTTACCATGGGAATATCTGAGGTGTCATAAACAGGCCACATGGTTAGACTTTGAATCAGATTACCTGTCCTTGGAAGGCAAACCTCAAAGAGCATCTGTGCCATGAAAATATGCATAGGACTACTGACGTAATGCAGTCTTGTGGCTACACACCATAAACAGCATCTGATCACCTGTTATAAACCAGTCAAGATGGGCTAGAAGTTGCTTCCTATGTACATGAATCAGACTTAGGTGTTCGTGAACCTGTCACGTTATGTGGTAAAATGGGGGATTCTCACCAATGGCAACTGAACTACAAAATGTACTCATGTCATCCTGGATGAGAATCTTCAAGGAATGTTTCCAAAATATTGTGGAATTCATGCAATGAAGCAAGTATTAGTATAGTTTTCTTAATAAAGTACTCTGTAAGTACATAATATGTATCTGTAATTTGGCTTGCAGCTGGAACAAATATAATAGCCATGCTGCTATAGAAAGTTAATCAGTGCTTTCAACACCAATTCATCCCTGCCATTTAACAAAGAAAAGATTGCTGATGCCTTTTTAGTCTTTTGATATATTTTTTGTTTTCTTTAGATTTTATTTACCAATATTGAGTAATAAAAGATGATGAGATACACAGACATGCTGATGCAAACTTTTCAGCTTTTCAGAAGAGCTTATTATAGATAAAACTATGTAGGGTTTACTGTATTTGCAGGCAGACAGCTTGTTTTTTCCTGACTGTTCGGGGATGAGCGGCTGCCCATATTGTACAAAAGTGGATGCAAATCTTAAAAAAATCTTAATATACAACTGTAGAGATGAATGGAGTAAATTTCCATACTAATTAGACAAATAAGTCACACACACCTTGCCATTTAATGGACATTGTTTTCGCAAGCTTACATATTTTATTATCATACAAATGTCAGAGCAGTCCAAGTAACAAAGAGTGAGCAAAGGCCAATTCTTAAAGTGAAAACATTACAGATTGAACGTGATTCATAATAACAGCTAAAAGCTTCCATTTGTGGTGTGATGGTTAGCCACATGGTGTAAACATATCATCCACAGTCTGTTATCATGTACAGTGAGGCCTGTCTGCATAATTAATTAAATGCCTACACCTTTACTGGCACATTAACAAGATTTTGAATTTTATAATCTGGCACTTTATAGGCACATAAACTTTGGTTGTTTGCTTGTTTGACCTTCTAAACTTGCCTTGAAAATTAGCCCCCAAATATATCTGACTAGCAACCTAGACTAATGGTTTGCATGTATGTGGAAAAATAAGGGCTGTTAATAATACAGATGTTTTTTCGATGTGCTTTGTAACACCTTTTTTTATTTAAATGTTTTTTGGGCAGATTATATAGATTGACACTATAGAAAGCAACACAAATGAATTTCACATCAATGCAAAGTGTTTAGGTATATTTAACATAGTAAACAATAGAAGGACAAGGGAAATAGCAGTGGAAAAAACTTTTTGATTCAAGCTTGGGACCAGCATGCACCAGATGTCGACCCCTGCACTTGGTGCAGCATGGACCCAATGTCGACCCCCGCAGTTGGCGAACAACAACAACAACAGAACACTTCATCAGGTTCCGATCTTGTCCGTTAAGAGCAACAATATGAGGCTTTTGTGAAAACAAACTGCCAGGAAACGAATCTTCTGCTGTTCAGTTTTGGTGAGTCCTCTGTCTATGATAGCCTCAGATTCTTGATAAGAGTGGAACCTGATATTTTTTTCTGCTGTTGTAGCCCATCCATCCAATGTTTGATATGTTGTGCCTTCTAAGCTGCTTTTCTACTTACCATGGTTGCAATATGTGTTTATTTAAGTCCGCATAGACAGCTCAATCCTGTCTGGTCATTCTTCTCTGATCTATCTCTTCAGCAAGGTGTTTCAGACCATTCACTCACAGGATGTTTTTTCTCTTTCCCACTGTTCTGTAGTTATAAACTATAGAGTCTATAGAGTGAAAATCCCAGAATATCAGCCGTTTCTAAAAAATACTTTGTAATTGAACTGATCTATAGTGAATTCAGAATGAACCATGATTCTCATATTCGTAAGTTGCACATAAAAGCTCAAGTTAGATTAAACATTTGCACCTTTTTGCTATGTAGTATAAAGATATAGAAGGAAAATGTTTTCGGAAATGCAGACCCAGATGAGGATGGGTTCCCTTGTCAGTGAGGCTAATAAAAAAAGCTTTCAATTTGCTAGGGAGAATAAAGATTGGACTCTGGAGCAATGCAAAAAGGTAATGTTGTATGATGAGTCCAGATTTATCCTGTTTTAGGGTTGCTTTAGGTGCTAAAGTCTGCCTGATGTCAGCTGACTATCTGAATGGATCTATTTATAGTTTGCTCAAAAAACAAGAAAATTAAATGGTCAGTTATATTCAGTTTACAATCTAACGTATATACCACAGTTGTGAACATTTTGGGAATTTCTACTGTAATTGTAACTGTAATTCTAAATAGGACTAGAATGAAAATACAGGTGCCGACACCTTTACAACACCCTCCCGTACTATTTGTTGTTTTGGATGGAGTGTTCTCTAAGGGCGCCAGGGGCCACCCTTAGAGGGGGGATTATGTCACTTTGGTTTTGGCTTTTGTTTCACTTTTCTGCAAACACACAATACAAATACAAATCTATCCTTTTATCATTTCTGTTTGTAGACACAGTCAGTGGTCATTTATTTAACTGCTTGTAATTCCATCAGATGCTTTGTATGTGTTTACTTATGCCAAATTTAGTAACCCTTAGGTCATTTTATGTTGTGTTTGGGGGTGAGGCTGGGATGGGGCACTTTGAATGCATGTCAGCATAGCATAGCATACACTTTTAGCACTGCCTGTGGGGTTTGAAAATATCTTTTATGACTTTTCACAGAGTGGGGAAATCCCAGAATCCCTTCCAATGCACCCTACTGGGAGAGCTAGAGGAAAACAGGCAGCAAGTTAAGACTGTACATTGACAGGGAGTATACATGTAAGAGAGAGTGAAAATTAATGTCAGAAGGAGTGGTGTTGAATGTGTAAAGGATTATATCCATCCACACTTCTTACCCACACAGTGTTCACATATCAGTCTGTAAGACTTAAAGAGTAAAAACTAGATCTAGATGTGAGACTTTGTTGGTGTGAGTGTGTATGCATGTGGAGGTGTGGGTGTGTCAGCATAACTATGGCCCTTGCTTGGTCACTTGCTTGTGTCAGATGTATTTACAGGGCTGTCAAGTGTCACGCATTGAGAGTGACAGTCACGCATTTTGGTCTTTTCTCACTCTCACACATTGTATTTCGGGCGCAGAAAATTGACTATTGATCATATATTTAATAAGCCGCAGCGCCCAAAATGTATCAGTCCGTACCGCTGTCGCTATGGAACCGGGCAGGAATCAAGCGCTTCTCCCCTGGAGCTCTTAGTCGAGGGTATTTTTGATGGGCTGTTTGAACAAAACCTCAACATGAAACAGCTTGTCTCTGGACGGGACATTGTCCTCAATCATGACCCTAAAAATGTCTGGGCTTGAGCCGAACTGGTGCTGGGGGGTTGGAAAGTCACTCTTGCCTGTCTTCAAAACTTGAGAGCCCTGTATTTATTTATATGTTCCTAAAATGGAGTTCGGATTCACAGAAATCTCATCTGTCTCTTTGCTTCTGTCTCTCTATTGTCTTTCTAGAACTCTACATACAGACTCTATTTGAGCTTTGTTTTGTAGATAACTTCAATTATATTTAAGATATTTAAAGCTGTGCCTGTCTAAATTCCAGCTCCTAATTGATGATAATCTTTCTTTCATACTACATCTGACAAGTCTACAGATTTGGTCACACTCAGTATCTTGACACACGGTTTTAAAGTGATCTATATGTAATAGAGTGTTTCTCCTTCACCAGTTAGTAAAACCTAATGAGAATTTTGTCAAATTTCTCAAACAAGATGTAACTGAATTTGGATTGAGGGGATTTGTTCATTCATACACACAAGCATTAGTTATTTTAGCCTACTGTGCAGTCAGCATTCAAATTTATTTATAGGGCCCTGTGCTGGCCTCTCATTTTCTTCCACATTAAACTTTGCAAACTGTGTCTTCATGGGCAGTGCTTTTAAACAGGGGCACTGTTAATGCTGGAAATTGTTTGGGGCTCAATTGGGGTTCAATGAAGGAACAATAATGTTACAGCATGTGTTTACTTACACTCGTATTCAGACCGTAATATTTCATTGTTAGTAATCTATTCGTGATGTTTGCCCACTCATACATGCATTCTTCAAAAACAGCAGTGGAAAAAAAAACCTGTGAAAAGTAATCCTAACTAGATGGTTTGTTTTAGTCATTACAAGATGAATATCAGAATTTTTCTCTTGCAGTTACCATGGCTACATTTTAGTGTAGTCCTGCTGTAAACCTTGTTGATTATTTTTCAGTGATGATCTTTCAGTCACATGTGGATGAATAGCCAGAAGACCTTTTTGCCTGGCAGTGACCTTCCAAGAGAATAAGTGTACTCACACCGTGTGAGCAGAAATTGCCCCAAGCACAGCAGTACTTCTGATTTTCTTTTAAGATGTCCCCTATCTTTAATGTAGTATTATATTATATTTTTAAAGATTATTATGCAAAATAAGCCAGGGTTAATGACCCACTATTTTTCTCTATAGTATTAATGCATTGGCATGGTTACAACAGAAATATCAATTACACTGGTTATGCCATAATGTATTTCCACTGATGGCCTATATAATTAGTTTCACTCTCTGACATGCTGGCCCATATACCCAGTGATTCTGGCAGTTGCCTGACTACTACTTTTGTCACCTGGGATACACACTGGCCCATTTTCTAGTGTTTATGATACTATAGCAGCCTTTTGGGATGGCTGGAGAACTTTCTAATTCTCTCCTTATTTGGATACATGTATTAATTTGAAACACAGACTCTTCTCCTCTCTCTCTCTCTCTCTCTCTCTCTCTCTCTCTCTCTCTCTCTCTCTCCCTCTCTCACACACACACACACACACACACACACACACTTTTTCCTAGTTGTAATTAAAACATAATTTAATTGCCATTTTGTGGTGAGTTGAGTTGACTAAATGAAAATTAATGTAGTTGACTAAATGAAAGTTCATGTATTTTATTGTAGGGGAGAGAGGGGTAAGATGACCCAGTGGGTAAGTTGACCCACCCCCTGTTTCTGGGCAACTATGCAAATTTGGTGTAATGTGACCATACATTCTGAAGGACTCCATCATTTGTAATTTTTTGTGAAGAGGAGAAGCACATGGGACAAGAGATAAGTTGGTTTTTTTCACAAAAACACTTATTTGCTTGTTAAAGTTGATTTTCTGCATTTCGGGTATACTCGCTGTTGTGCCAAAGCAAATTTATCTAGGTCTAAAGTTGTGTATGGTACATGTTGGTGATTTGTCAACATATAAAACCATGTGAATCATCAAGCTAAAAGTTAGCCTGAATTGCTAAGCTAGGCCATTTTTACCAAAATGGTGACTATGGGGCAAAGTGAGCCAGATGATGTGGGGTAAATTGAACCAGTGGTTGGATCAATGAAGAAACATTTGCAGAGTTCTTTGAACATCTGGTTCAGCATACCAAGTGCTCATCTGACCATCTAATAGTGCTACTACTTGATTTAAGCAAAGAGAAAGGGGATTGTTATGCTCACAATTCCACCCCACACATCTCATCGCCTGCAGCTTCTGGATAAGAGTGTCTATGGTCCATTCAAGACCAATTACAGCCAGCATATATTGTACCACATCCCTGTATGTGTGAACGAGGCTTTCATGTCAGCAATGACACCATGGAATATCTGTTCTGGATTCAGGTCCACAGGGATTTTTAAATAACTTTTTTAGTTTTTTTGTATTATACTTGCATAAAATAGGATGGTCAATTTACCCCCAAATGGCTCAATTTACCCACTGACTGGGATCAACTTACCCCTAGCCTGGGGTAAGTTGAGTCACATGAACACTTTTTTTTCTGAGGTCATATTTTCAAGGATCTATGTCATAGGTGCATTCTTATATTTTCAGTTGATAGGCAACATCTCAAATTAACAGTAGATGTCTTCGTTTTACTTCTGTCTAAATTTCACTTGCCTGGAGATCCACATAAGTAAAATCTGGCTCATCTTACCCCACTCTCCCCAACTGTACATTGTGCTTGGCAAGAACTTTATTTTCACCTTTAATAACATTGACAAAAATTTACTACACTACAGTATACATTGCTATAACTGGTCAGATGGATAAAATACATTCATCAGACTCAGTCTTTCATTACAAATAAGATGATGCAAATAATAAGGCAGTATAGAATTAGCCTATGTATTAGGCTAATTCTATACTGCCTTATTATTGGCATCACTTATGTTTTATTATAATCTGAGAATTTATTTACACAAGTGTTATTTTAAAATGACGCTTAAATCGTGCCATTTTTGTTGTTTTTAGAATTTTTTTTTGTGGACTAGATATAGGGCTTGAAACTTCAGTCTCCATAGTAACATTTCTCTAGGAAGTGGAGAAGTGGCAGGTTTCTTCCAAGTCATTTTATAGAGCTTGTAAAGGCTGAATGTTTGAAACACATCATGCCTGGTGCCAACCAAACACCAACCCTTCTGTGGTTTAGCTGATAACTCTATCTTTCCCCAGTGTCTCTGCAGTTTAACCTGAATTCAGTCACAAACATGCTGAGACAGAGATCTCCTGCTGTACTGCTTCATGAGTACACCAGCTTATCTGGTCCTGCAATGTATGTTGTCTAGAAAAAACAGTGGAGCTGTGTAATTTTAATGCTATATAGCTCACAGACCTAGAGCAACAGATTGAGGGAATATTGAATTTGTTTGCTATAATTTGCAATGAGACAAGATTCAGAGACAGTTCACAGCTTTGCTTTTTGAAAAATATTTTTTGTTGTTATTTTTAGGAGTTATTCCATTAAGATTTTATAAAGAAACATTAAGCAAAGATTTTATGTATTTTTTTTATGCCATTTTAGATATGGAAATGTCTTATAATGAGAAACAACCTCCACCTGAACCAAATACAAGTGATTATATAAATATAGTGCTATATGCTACTGGAGGTTTGTCTAGGACTGGGTTTTATGGTCAGATGACAAAAAACAGGAGTGGGGCATGAAAATAAGAATGGTTTGCATCCATTTAACAATCGGTTGTTTTAAAAAAAATACATACTGCCTAGTACTGTACTGTCGCTTGTGTAATGATTAATAACTTTTAATAAGCCTGTAAGATTTAGGTACAGTGCTGTTAGAAAGTTTGTGAAATCTTTAAAATTTTCTCTATTTCTGCTTAAATTTGCATAATCCAGAATTCATAGGTGTATCAATAGGTTTTTCGTAGCATACCCAATTCAGCAGTGGCTTTTAGGTTTTTAGATGCTACCCTGGGCTACTTTTGTAAATTCTGGCAGTATTATTTATCGTGCCCTTGGAGTGATTTTTGCAGGGTGAAAGTAACAGTGGTGCTGAATTTCCTCCATTTGTATATCATTTGCCTCACATTGGACTGGTGGGGGCCAAACCCAGAAAATTGTACATCAAACTTTCTGTGTAAATGTAAAGTATGTGTTTGTTTGGTGTTTATATTTAAACTGATCATTTACATACATAATATACCTATGTTTTTCAAATGGAGGTACAGGGCAAGTGGCAAGAAAATTAAAGCAGAGATGACTAGACATTTGTAAATCACAGTCAGGGCTGTCAGGTTGGAATAGGCAGAAAAATGTGTGTATATCCAGCTTACACCAGCTTGGATTGTCAAACATCTTCGTGGCCCAACTTTGGGCATGATAGGAATTAGATTAAGGGAGAGAGAATCAGAAAGCAAAAAAGAATAAACAAACAGGAGTCACAAATTATAATATCCAGGGTGATAATTTACTTTGAATTTGAACGTCAGTTATACCAGTCTGCCTTGCTGCGAGCACTGACAACCTTGACCACTCGTTCTCTGATGCTTTTAGACTGCATACACTGTACAAGGATATCACTTTCTTTTTACTTGCCATATTATGTTGTGTTAATTTATAGTATTGAATATACAATATCTCCCAGTATGCTACTTTATAACTTCATACATTTTTTACATTAACTTTTTACATTTAAAATTTATTGTATATTGATGCATAAAGTACTCTTTATGCACAATACACAATAAATTCACTATATGACAACTAACCATCACATTAGGTTCGAAGCACATCTCAAACCTAGGGTGTTTATTCTGCCCTTTGCTGTTATAATAACCTCCACACTTCAGGTAAGGCTAGGCATTAGCTTTTGGATTGTGACTGTGGGGATTTGTCCATTTAGCCACATAAGCATTAGGGGGGTCAGGCACGGAATCCGTGAGTCAGCATTCCTGTTCATCCAAAATGTTTTCAGTGGGGTTGAGGTCAGGGTTCTGTGCAGGCCACTCATGCTTTGTCACACCAGCAGTGACATGATAGAACATGTTTGGGCCTCTTAGTTCTAGTGAAGGGTCTCAGATCTCCAATGCAGATGTGAGACAACCCAGTGAGTTGTGATTATTTTACCTGGTACTCAGTAACTAGGAATAATTAGTTTGATATAGACAATAATGTTTTTTGTTTGTTTTTTGTTTGTTATTTAATTTTTGCCATGCACAACAATTCTGCATTTCTGAGGAAATGGTAGTGTATATGTTTGTTTTTGTGTGCATGTTTATGAGGTGAATGGGAAAAGAGCACTTCTGGTTTAAAATTCATTTAAAAATGGAGGTATAGAATGTTTAAAGCAGCGGTGTCCAATCTTATCCGGAAAGGGACGGTGTGGGTGCAGGTTTTCAGTCCAACCAAGCAGAACACTGCTGGTTTTAAGGGAAAGAAAGAGATTAGAGTGGTATATTATGCCCTTTCCTTGTTGGAGGCTGATGTAGGGTTTCTACATATTATTTAGGATGGCATTATGGAGTTTGGTAGGTAACATTGAACGTGGCATTGTACAGGTGAACATAAAACAGATGGAAGGAATTAGAAGGAATACAAAGCAGAATTAAATTTACTTACATACACACTGGCAATGAGTTGATGCAATAAAGCATCTGGAAGTCATACATTTAAGTGACACTTAAACGGCATTCAGTGAAGCTCTTAATGTAAGGTTAATGAAAAAATAGGTGGTAAATGTCAAGTGCTGTTTCATACACTTCTTGTTTTTGTCTTAACACCAGAATGAGGGGTTAAGAGGGAAATTAATTATATTGCATTGTTTGTGTAAATTTGGGTTGGGGTTGGGTTGCAAATGTCTGTGTGTGTGCATGTGTGCGTGCATAAGTGTATATGTGTGTCGCCTTTTCGACCTCGAGGAGGTAAAATATAAAGCACTATATAGATTTAAAAAATCATAAGTGACCTGCCCATGCCTATTTCACTTAATTTTCTTGCACATTGCATAGCCCCTGATGTTATCTAGATATACACACTAGTTTCATTTTAATCAACACTTTATGTATGACTACTAAACTGTTAACAAAACTAATTTAATATTTACTTTACATAGACTTTATTTACATTGTTGTAAAAAAAAAAGAAAAAAAAAGACTGTGGCTTAATTTTCTGTGATTATATAAAAAATACACCTTTCCGTAAAAGCCTTATATTAGTAATTGGGAATTAGTCATTTAAATTTAGTTTGAGGTGATATTAGTGTGTTGAAGTTGCAGTGTCTCCCCTCCCCCCTCCCCATCACTACACAGTCTCAGTGACCTCTCTATCAGCCCTCCCTCCCCTCCCCCTCCTCCTCACTCAGCCCCTGGTGCTGCTGTAACTCTCCTGCCCTAAACCTGTAAACTCCTCTCTATCAATCAGTTTCATCATATTCTGACCAACTTCATTTTATTACACATATTACATAATATTGTGTTTTCAAAAGATGAACACTAGTTCATTGTTATTCACCCTTTCCTTGACTATTAAAGCATATCAACAAAATTAATGTAAGATTTACTCTACAGAGGGTTTACAGTGATATTTAGTATAATGTTTCAGCAAATTATTTGGATTTAGTTTGAGGTGATATTAGCGTGTTGTTGTTGCATTGTCTCCCTTCCCCCGCTCCCTATTACCACACAATCTAAGCCAACTCTCTATCACACCTCCCCATTCCTCTTTTCACTCAGCCACCTGTGCTGCTGTATCTCTCCTGTGCTAAACCTGTAAAATTCCTTCACTCGTTTTCATTAAATACACATTTACCCTGGATTTGTTTCACTCATTTTGTTGCACACTCAATAATCTTGTACAATAAATCCATGTACACTATATCCAATCACACTCAATCCATTTACACTAAAATGCCTGGATTTTGTTAAGCTACATGCAAAAACTTATATTTGCATGTAGCTTTATTTGCTTATATGTTGATATGCATTACTGGAATTTTATGGTTTTAAAAACAAAATCGTGTACAAGCTAAAATTAGGGTTGACCTGTTTTCTATGGTAGCTTCGTGCTAATGTGATACCAATAAATACGCTAGACAGCAAAATGTAATTTCAGGAAAAGGAAAATGTTTTTAAGGACCCACCTGGCATTAAAGCACAGAGTTTCAGTGCATTAAAACACTCCTCTTAAGCAGGATTCTTGGGACACTGTTCTTTTTTGTTTTTCTGGTCTTTTTTTGGTCATTTATAAAGATTGGATGTGAGAAATCTGTTGGTTAGCAGTTTGCTAAATTAGAATCACTAAAAGTTACTCACATCATTTACTGATATACATTTGCACTCGCCGTCCACTTTAATGTGAACACCCTCACTCTGCAAATTTATCTAACTGTCGATGAGAGATAAAAATAACCCTACTGTAACTCACATAATATCTCTGATAACCACAGTGAGCAGAAAAGCATTTAAACTTGCGGTGGACAAGACACCACAACAGAAGACTATATCAGGTTCCTCTCCTGTTATCTAGAGCAGGAATTTGAGCACAGACTGAATGAAACTTGACAGCTTAAGATTAGAAAATTAATCAGCTGTTTTTCCTGTCCAGTTTCATTGAGTCTGTGCTCACGACCGTGTCAGATTCTAGAGCTAAGAATGATTATTTGAGTTAGTGTAGACTTCCTGTCAGCTCAGTCAGCCTGACAATCATTCTTCTTTATCTCTCTCACCAACAAAGTGTTTCAGCCCACAGACCCTCCACGCTTTTTTGTTTTTCTCAACATTTTTTATGCTCTAGAGACTGTCGCGTTGTGAAAATCCCAGATCAGAATACTCAAACAAACCCATCTGGCATTAAAAGCCAATCCATGGAGATACCTTTTTTTCATTCTTATGTATGATGAGAACATTAAATGAAGCTTTTGCCCTGTATCTGCGGGATTTTATGCATCCTGCTGCTGCAAAATAATCATCTGATCGGATAACTATCTAAATTTCGGTATTTGTATTAAAGTTTGTTTTGTTTGTATTGATTGTGAGTGTATTTTATGAACAGACAAAATTTCCAACATACTACTATTTAACTCATTACCGGGTAATAGGGTACATTGGTCACATCGTACTGGCGACTGTGCCTCTTGTATACAAAGACATTTACATTTACCTTTACATTTACAGCATTTGGCACACGCCCTTAAGTACATAAGTGCTTAAATCTCTAACATTGACTACATTAATACTGGCTCACTAGGTTACATACTTAAGGTACCATGAGTTTAAAACATTTGTTCAAAGTTACGATGAAAAAGTGTCAAAGGTTTTGTGTGTTTTTTTTGTTTTTGTTTTTGTTTTTTAATGGAAAAGATAAAGAAAGAAGTGTTTCCTGAATAAGTAGGTCTTCAACCACCGCTTGAAAATAGCCAGTGACTCAGCTGTCCGGACCTCTAGGGGAAGTTCATTCCACCACCTTGGTGCCAGAACAGAGAAAAGTCTTGTAGTACTTGCCTCTTACCCTGAGAGATGGTGGAACCAGTCGAGCAGTGCTGGTAGATTGGAGGGTGCGGGGTGCAGTGCGAGGAGTGATGAGGGCTTTAAGGTAAGAGGGAGCTGGTCCATTTTTGGCTTTGTAGGCCAGCATCAGTGTTTTGAATCTGATGTGTGCAGCTACCGGAAGACAGTGGAGGGATCACAGCAGCGGGGTGGTATCTGATAACTTTGGCAGGTTGAAAACAAGCCGGGCAGCTGCATTTTGGATCATTTGCATAGGACAGATTGTGTTCATAGGTAGACCTGCCAGCAGTGCATTGCAGTAATCTAGAACAAGTACCTGAGCAGCCTGTGTGGACAAAAATAGCCGAATTCTTCTAATGTTGTAGAGAAGAAACCGACATGAGTGAGTCAACATGAGAGGAAAAAGACAGTTGATTGTCCATGGTTACCCCAAGGTTGTGAGCTATGGATCTATTGATGATAGTGGTAATGAAGGGCAGAAGGTCTTGCAAGATGGTCTGGAGCATATTGGAAGGGAGTGGATCCAATGGGCAGGTGGTAGGATTGCAAGACTGGATGAGTTGTAAAATCTCTTCTGCTGCTACAGTTGAGAAATGCGACAATGAAGGTGTAGGGAAATCCATACTCTGAGATGTAAGTGCAGTCGGGGCTGAAGTGAAGGTCCAGCAGATTTCCTCAATCTTCTCCTGGTAGAAAGAAGCAAAGTCTTCTGCAGTCAGGGAGGATGAAGAAGGAGGAGCCAGGGGGTTGAGCAGAGAAGAGATGATGTTGTGGAATTTCCTGAGGGTCATGTGAGGAAGCTTCAAGCTTTTCCTTGTAGAAGGAAGTCTTGGCAGAAGTCACATCTGAGGAGAACTTGGCAAGGACTGTTCAGTAAGAATCAAGATCTGCATCAAGACAATTTATAACTTGCAAATGTAAAAAATCATTTTACAAGATTCTGTTAAATTTAAAGCTATATGCCACTACATCATTTCATCATACACCATTGTCACTATCTGAAGCATTTCCACTGTTCTGAGGTGCAGCATCACTGGGTCCAGCCATACGGCTGAGAAAAATATTGGGAGAAAAATTAAGAAACAGTAACTAAACTGATCTCAATCATCACACATTTGAAGTTCTGCATAAATCTGCATAATGGTCTGATTATGGTTAGAACATACCATTCTTTCAGCCTCAGTACATTCCTGGGAAAAGGAATATTTGAAAAAGTGGAAATATTTACAATTTAACTGCTGTTGTATTTTACAATTTAGTAAGGTGTCTGTTTGCCTGTTCGCTTCACAGCTATTTTCAAATTTCTTAAGCCTGATCCTCTAATGTCTGTCAGCCTTGATTCTGGCAAACATGTAAGTATTTGTTATTTTTTACGTCAACTCAGCCAGTTTTATTAGGTCCAGGGATCAACACATTCTGTCATTGAAGCATTTTGATGTATCAAACCCACTTGCTTCCTTTACTGCAGATACTGCACATTTTAATGAAGATGAGATAATGGTCTGATATAGCTTCAGACTGTGGAAATGTGACAATATTTTGTAGATTTAATGCGAATTTTAAAAAGACATTAAAGGTGTGACCTCCATTATGAGTGGGTCCTATTATGTACTGGATTCAGGAATTCAGAACATGGCTTGGATGTCTGTAAATAGAATCAGTAAATAGAATCAGTGGAATCAGCTCCGTAGATTTACATTTTGTGGCTAAATATGTTATTATAAAGAATTTCAAATGTGTTGAATTTTGTCTAGATTTTTTGTATGGTGCCTTTATTACCATAATAAATAACTATGATGCCTCCTCCCCTGCCTGTTAGGTATGGATGATGTATATAACTGTATCTGGACATATAGCTTCATTTAGTGCTACATACTAATTTGATTTAATCCATGTTTAATACTTCCAGGATTGTGGTAATTGGGTTAAATGATGCAGATGTATGTTGCTCTCTAAGGGAGAAATGGTCTATTGGGATTTCAAGCAGAATAGTTAAGGTTCCAGTAGGGTTCAGCCTCTCTTACACACTTTATAGAGAAGTTGGGGTCAAAGGTTTTTTTTTTCTGTTCTTTATGTAAATACATTTAACCTTGAGTTTTGTGGTCCATTATAACTACAAGGAATGATTAATCACAGGGCACTCTCACAATTGTTAAGTTGTGGAGTTCCCAAAGGCTCCCATAGCAGACATAGAATATCTGCTAACCTAAAAACTGAACATGCAGGAATATTCTGGACATTATTTTAATTGGAATTGAGAATTTGACACCTGGCGTTCTTCCTTTTCACCAGATAAGAATTGCTTTAAGAATTGCTTTATTTCAGTCTTGTGCTTTTATTCCACCTCTTTTCTCTTTCTATTGCACATACTGTATCATCCCTCTCCTCACCCTGTTTTGTCTCATGTGTCCCTCAGGGCAGATGCTTAGATGATTCATAGGTTATTGTTGCATGACACACACAGAATCATGAATTTAACTCAAGTTGATTGCATTCCTTGTTTTTCAGCTAATGGCTTATTCTGTATGGATTATATGTTATAATATATGTATATGTATATATTTAAATATACTTACTTTTATTATATATAATGGTATGCTGGTGAAAATTTTCTTGTCTATATCTGCTTTGTTTCATTTTCTGTTTGTCTGTCTGTATACCTGTGTATTTTCTTTCTATTATAGATTTATACATATATAAGTATAGATAGATATTTGTAGATAAATATTTATGATGGCTTTTATTTTTCCATCTCATGTTTATCAACAGATCAGTCGGGTCCTGAAGCCTGGTGGTCGTTTTGTGTCAGTGACCTTTGCGCAGCCGCACTTCAGGAAGAAATTGTACGCTCGAAAAGAGTACAGCTGGTCTATCAACCACTATCACTATGGTGACAGCTTCCACTATTTTCTATATGTTCTTACCAAAGGGGAGGAGCTTAGCCAAGAAGATGCTGCATTGGAGAGAAAGGTGCTTTCCCAGGTGGAGGACCAGCCCACTGTAGTCACATTTCAGGAAGTTGAAAATGAGGACTTCCTCAATAACATTGGCCTATAAAAGAATGCAACACTGAGCTAGCCAGTATACAAAGTCCAATGGCGTTTTTTTGTTTATTTTAAATGTTTTATTGTGGATTCATTTTGGCAGTGTTATATGGAATGTTTGTTTTGACAGTATTAGATTAGAAAATTCTCAGGTCCTTGAAATCTGTATATGATTTCAGATTTGTATATATGTGATGTGTAAAGCAATGTGAGATATTGTTAGATTTAGATTTTAGATTCTTAATTTTCTGCCTCCATAATAATATTTTTATACATTTTTTTTAAATAATCTGAAAATATTCTTATATTTTGCATGCTTTTTTTTTTTACAGTCTGGCATAAGGTCCTATATGCTGTGTTATGGATATGAAATAGGCTGAACTCATCTGACATATTTACACTCATACAGAGGCAGCCCTGTCACAGAATAATCACAAAAAAACAACCGTTTCATTTGTTATTTTCAGGGAACACATCCTATTGTAAATGAGGTTTAAATTTTGTACTGGCCACCAAGACTTGCCGACAGTCATTAATAAACCAGAAATCATTTATTTTTAATTTTGCTCTGAAATCTAATTACTAGCTATTTTTAAAGCCTGGAAAAAAGGTGCCCACATTTCAGAGCTTTCTGTGCTGATGTGCTGCAGGATTGTAGAACTTAAATTCATCTTTTAATCGGAAGAGCTGTTACTTTTACTGTTACTTTTACTGTTTACTGTTACTTTTTACCGCCTTTTAATGCAGTAAAACAGTGTTTAGATGATACAAGCTCAGTTAGTGTAAATCCAGTAGTAAACAGTATATCTTGGCAAAATTGAAACTGAAACGTTGATCTATTCATTTGGTCATTTGTATTGCATCATCTTATTCTTAGTGTGTAATTTGTTATCTATAAATCTTCTTAGGCTTCTTAAAGAGAGATGTTAAAAGTTCTATTTTTTTTTGGTGTATGAAATATTTATTACTGTATGAAAAATCTAATCACCTTGAGCACAACCATATTTCCCTCTTAACCATGTAAGTGTGGCAAAGTATCCCAGTTGGTCCTAAGCATGCTATATGTTGTGTGTGGCCTTAAATCATGCCTAATCATTTGGGTAATTAGCCATGTTATACTGTAACACTTAGCATTCATTTGTTAGTTAAAAGCAGTACTGAGGTGCATGTTGGCAAAATGCTATTATTTGCTAACAAATGCTATTGATTTGCCTAATAAATATTTTAGCTGTGTTGAGCAGTTCAGCAGTCAGAGATGTGTGATGGTTCATTAAGCTGCATAAGGGCTTTTTCATCTTCTGTACAGCAGCATTGAGCTATGGTGCTGTATCAGGTGAGCTGCAGGTATTATGTATCAGCTGATCCTGTTGGTTTCTCTACTAACTCACCTGGCTGCTTTGGTGTCTTGAAATTGTGGGGGGGGGCGGACAAAATGTCCAAACTACTTGGGAAAGCTGATATGAGGGTCACATAAAGAGAATTATAGTGAGCGCTGCATTCTCCTGTTACCGCCAGCCACAAAAGTAATTTTGTGGGTATTAACTCCCCGCTCCTACCTGAGCTTTTGTAAAGGGATTCATAGAGAGTTAATGAGAATAATATAGCTGCAAGAAGCAATGGCAGGCCCTCGCACGTTTTTTTATCGCTATACGGTGCCTCCCAGAAAACAATGCACGGTGGGCAAGTGCATCAAGTGGGTAATTATCAGTGGACTATTTTATGTTGTTACTGACCCATTTGTGGACTGTAGGTAAATGAAACCCCACATTTTAGACAAACGGGGGCGCTAGTGAGCCACTTAAGAGACACACCTTTGTCTGACCTTTTCATCCACACTTAACAGCCGACAAATGTGATGTCTGTGTCAAATTTCATGTTAATCTAAGCACGCCAAAAGCCTTAAATATGAAAGTTAACAATGTAGAACAATGCTTACAAGAACAAAGCCATAAAAGTAAACGTTGACACAATGCCTTTGCAATTTTGCATCTCTAATATCTCTGCGTCATGGTGGCCAAGTCTGGTCTCAATCCCCTAGGAGGAGCATTTAAAAGTTCATTGCATGCAACTGTGAAAAAATCCACCTTTGTGACTGACACACTTCCTGGGGCCTGTTGGTGGCGCTATAATTCCCTAGGAGGACTATTTAAAAGTTCACCGCATGCACTTACAAAACAATCCAAAATGGCCGATTTCCTGTTGGGAGGAGCGCATAGTTTAGAGCGCGAAAGTTGTTCTGGTCGATGAGATCTATTATTGCCTCCGGAAAGAACCGGGTGCTGGTTCAGAGCTAGCACTAGTGTTGGTTCAAAGTTGGTTCCACTGGCAAACCTTCTAAGAACCGGTTTGCCTTTCCACCGGGTAGAGAGCCATCACAGGGGAGTGGGGGGTGGAGGTAATCCAGCACAGGCAAGCAGCAATCAGGTCCTGCAGGCTTTATCTGTGGCGCTGGTCACAGACCCGCTTGTCAGACTGGCGGTACAAAGCGGCGAAGGCGTGGGATGGGGGGTGGGGTTGGGGTGAGTGCATATCTTTATATATGTGCGTGTGTGTGTGTATGTATGTATGTATGTATAGGCCTGGAGAGTCGTTGCTCCCAGCATCAAATCTCGGTGCCTCAGTCCGCAAGATTGTCATAGCGATACACAGCAAGTTGCCATGGAGACAACCTTGATCAGGTCCCAGACAGAGTCAACAATTCGCAGGTGTCTATGGAAATGGGGGAAGGAACGCAAGAGCGTCTCGCTGCAGTGCTCTTCCAGGGGAATTGTTGTTCCAGCAGCGCCTTGGCCGAGGCCAGTGCTGGTTGAGGGGAGCCGAAAGCAGATAAGATTGGGTTTGTTTGGTCTTGGGGCGAGTAGACGCATTCCAATTTACACGACTACTCTCTTAGTCCATTCTGGTCTGATGTTTTTTAGTTTGGAGAGCAGTGCGGAGAGAATCTCTCAATGTATAAGTCAATAGATGAGATGAGAGGAGCAAAGCAGGGAAAGTAAAGGGGAAGGAGAGGGAAAGAAAATGCGACCGCCTTCGTTGAGAGCCAAAAGAGAGCACCAGTTGGTGCTCAGGCCCTAATAATAAACCTGAGCAAAAACAATAGGGCTTCGCACCATTTGGTGCTCGGGCCCTAAAAACACAAATATGGTGAATTAAATTTCAATATTTTGTACGTTTTTCTAGTTGCATTAATTGTTAAACTTTATATAAAGAAGTATCTGTGCAAAAAAAGTTTTGATTATTTAATCAAATAATGAAATAGAAAAAAAATAAGAATAAATAGAAAGAAATGAAAACAATGTCACAGAGTGTAGAGAAGCCTGGATTTGCTGATCATCAACTGACAAATGTTCTTCCTTCAGGGACTTTAAGAAGATGTTTAGATTTGATTGGTTTCTGTGTCCTACCATTGCGAAAAATGTCATTGTTTTAAGGCCTGCTCTTCTGCCAAATATTTTTGTGTTCGGTCTTAAATATGAATCCACTTTGTTTTTTTCCCCTTATGTACATTTTATAAGGAGCCAATCAGTCATGTATCCATTTAAGTATATGAAATATATTATTGGTTACAAACTTTTTAAAAAAATTATTATTCATATTTGCCTGGTGAAAAAGTAGGTTTAATAACCAGTGAAAGAAAATAAAGCTACTTTCCAGGTGTTAAACATAATGTCCTTCACACTGGTGTGATGCACCTCATTGTTGTAAGCAAATTGCATGCTTCCCACTGCCTGCCTCACAACACACATTGGCTTAAGCACACCCTGGCTGTTGGTAGAACAATTTTCTAGGCAGATTAAATTGTGTGCACTGTTTGCAGACATTCTATATTGTACTAGTATGAATGTGTTAGATAATACAGCCTTGTATTTTTATTATGTGCCAGTCTCTGTTTTCTTTTTCAGTGTGTTAATCATCCTCTAGTCCTTCATCATTATAATAAACCCAAAGTCCACTGATTGTCACATCAATAACCAAAAAGCCCATGTTTCTTCCCACCATTTATTAATTCACCAAGTACAGTGAAAATGGCATCATAATATACAATGAATCATTCTCAGAATGCGATTACATTTTTGTTGCTTCTTTGCTTAAACAATGCCAGTTTTTGAAAAGTTGGTTTCATGCACAACAAACCAGAATTTTTTTTTATAAGAATTGTACAAAATAAACAGAAAAACGCATAGATATAACGCTCAGAAACTCATCAAATAACACTGTTATTTGAGGATAGTCGTAAACAGCGTAGTAGAATCTAAGGTCACCATCTTCTAACAAAGTAATCAATGAAACTCAAGTCACAGTATACAATTTCTTAGTTATATTAATAACATTGATTTGTGCAAATAAACCCCGCAGCACATTCAGCATGTCCCTTTAAAGAGAGAAATAAAGTCCCTTGTCTGATACTAAACAATGTAACAACCCTTTCAGTTGTGTTATCTTCTCATAACTTTCTGAGATACAAACATTTTTGTGTAAGACAATAAAATAACAGAGGTTATATATAATAAATATTAGATGCAAGAAAAATACAAAAGTGACTTAAAAAAATCTGTCATGAGTGATGCTGTATTCATATCATTGTGGGAAAATGTTTCCATGGACATTGACCTGAACTGAGTGTTGTCCTCATACCTTTTCAATGCTGTGCTGTTAGAGTGCGTCAAAAAAGATAGACTTTAATGATAATAAACCCAAATGATCTGCAAGGTTGGTTATTTTACCTGAATGTTTAAAAGTGAATTTGTTTGTGTAATAGAACCCTTGTTGTAGTTTCCTGTTATGCTAGCCTTAAATGCTACTTGTTTGCATTGTTTCCAGAAGGAAGGTCAAATGGTTTTGTCTGCTGCACCACTTGCTACCCTTTAAATAAATCATAAAACACCAATTCTGACCTCATCTTCTATCAACCATGTCTATTATTTTTATGGAATACTTTTTATGTACAAAAACGAATAATATCTTGATGATTATGTTTATTTAAATTCTAGTTTGTGATGATGAAGGAACATTTATCTTAAAAACTATATAACTATAAGGCCAACAGAGTCATTATATAGCCATTCATTTTGTACCAAACATTCTGCAGCTTCAAGGTTTTTCTATAGCTACATAACTGAGTGGTGCTACCCCTTAATGTGGTTCCTTTGCCACCTCATGATTACAAACCTGATCATACACTATATGCAGCTCCGCCGACAGTGCTGGAGTCATTAAATCATGCGCTACGTTTATTTTCCGCAGTAATGTGAATACGGCACAAAAGTTATGTCAACTGCATTGGCACCGAAGATAAAAATACATGCAAAGAGGTGGAGAAACAAAACGCAAAAAAAAAATGACATTGGGCCATTTTATAGGCCATCATCTATTATTTCTGTGGAGTCCTTTTTTCAGTGTGTGAATTTAATGCACACCCACAATGGTCCTTTGTTGCGGGACCGCGCGCCATCACGATGAAAATCGGGCAAAATACGTCATCTTTTCAACAAGAAGTCTATACAGTTAAAGATATTAACATCGCACCATCCACTGGGTCTTTTGATTTTGAAATATCTTTTTGTGTATGTGTATTAGACTACTATAAACAGCTCTAGCAGCAGCTGGAATGAACTCTACACTGTGCGTAAAGGCGCAGGTGCTGATTCAGTACACACCCTTCACTTTTCACTTTTTTTTGAAGCGCAAATTGGCTACAGGCGTAAATACGACTCTCTTTCGAATGTGAGATTCTGTACAAATACGATAATAAAGCTGGAGATGTGCTTTGTCCTGCGCTCTCTAAGGTCGATGCTTATACGGCGCATGTTGGAAGAAAATGCTCGTGAAGTGAAGGCGAATCCGTCCACCGTGGAAAGCAGTGGCAGAGCTCGTTAATGGAGCCACATGGGAACCCGCTGCAGCGTCGATGACTTTCTGCGCAGCTACGCTTTTATTTAGGCCTTTTAATATATATTTATATATATATAGAAATCGGCTTTTCGTTTTGTAGAATGTCCGGCGAATGCCGAGTATCTCGCCGTCGCCAACTCTCTCTAGTTTACGCTTCTGTCGCCTTTTGGCAGCGCGTCGTCTCTCTTCGTCCTCCATCATTCACACACAGCCGACAACTGCTTCAAACTGGTGATGTTTTAAAAATTAAATGTCTGCGAGGCGTCGCTGGACCTTTAGACGCCGGATGACGCTTTGTCCGTCATTCCCTTCAAAACCTCGTCTATTCGGTCGTCCTCGATGACCACTGTAAGGAAAAAAGATCAAGAGAATATATAGTGTTGTTATTATTATTCATTCGTGTTGCCATAGCACCACGCACAAAATCCGCAAAACCAATTCTCATGTGCAGGATATTAGTTTAACCTTCATACATATTAACTTCATTTGTCTCACTTTTACTAACAGCTGCAAAACGTTTCCACTGGAAGTAAAATAAAACGCATTTTTTTCACGAATTAGTGCGTAAAGGTTGCGTGCAACCTATAGATTGTTTTTAATAACTTGTCTTATACTCTGAAAATATACAAACAAGTTCTTAGAATAACGATCTTGATTATGTCCAATGATAAAGCAATCTATAACCCAGTACTCGCCTCTCTTTGCTCTGCCTATTTGGCCGAGTTTTGGGGGTCTTTTCGCCTGCGACGCCCCGAAAAACGAGCTTGTGTCTTGCAGCCCGCAGCTGAAGGACATCTGGCTGACGTCGTTGTCCGCTCCGTAGCCGTTCATCTTCCCCTCGTTGTACGGCAGAACCTCAGACATGGTGACAGAAGTTGGAACGGAATAGCAGACGACAGAAACAGACGCGAACCCAAGTACAAGTTGTAGAAAATCCTGCGAATATCCGTGAAACACAGTAGTTTATTATAGCGCAGAGCAAAAGCTAAGTCAGTGCGTCCAGGTGGGAAGGAGAGCGAGAATGAGCGCAGTGTGTGTTTGTGTGTGTTTGATGTAGGAGGGGGAGATCCCGCGATCATAAAGGAACCCCAGGCGGAACAGTGAAGTCATCCGGGGGGGGGGGGGGGGGTAGGGAGAGAAAGGGAGAGAGAGGGAGATAGGGAGAGAGAGGGAGATAGGGAGAGAAAGGGAGAGAGAGGGAGATAGGGAGAGAGAGGGAGATAGGGAGAGAAAGGGAGAGAGAGGGAGATAGGGAGAGAAAGGGAGAAAGAGGGAGGGGGGAGAGAGAAAAGGAGGGAGAGAGAGAAAGGGAGAGAGGGATAGAAATGGAGAGAGGGGGAAGGAGAGGTGGAGTGAGAGAACGGGAGAGGGGGAGAGAAAGGGTGTGTGTGTGTGTGTCAGTGTGTGAGAGAGAGAGAGAGAAAAGGAGAGAGGGAGAGAAAGGTGGAGGGAGGGAGAGAGAAAGGGAGGGACATAGAGGGAGAGAGAGAGAGAGAGAGAGAGAGAGAGAGAGAGAGAGAGAGAGAGAGAGAGAGAGAGAGAGAGAGAGAGATGGTTGACCCCTACAGGCAAAACTAGGAAGTACAGGAGGAAAACGGATGTGTTTACTGTATTCACGCGCTGTGATGAAAATACACTACGGCTTAAAAAGCAAAAAAGCGCAAATCTAAACACTGAGGGCTGCTGCATTAGCACTAGTTGACTTTCACTTCGTGAAGTTTTTGAAGCTAGCATTCTGGATTAATCAGATGGCTATTAACATTGGGTAGGAGCCGAGTCTTCTCTCCTAAACCCGTTTCTCTACATGAGCCATTTATTTTTCCCTCTCCATCATGATTCATTCATCAACTTCCACAGCCCCAGGCAATCTTTCTATTAATGAACTAGATGTGCTGAAATTATTCAGGGGGTTGAGAGCAGGGTTTGACAATGTATCTCCAGCCACACTTAAACAGTGTGCCAGCCAACGAACCCCACTATCCACAGCCATTTTTATTCAATCACTAAGCATTGTTCTACATTGTTAACATTTCTTTCTGTTTTTAAGCCATAAAGGAGAAAATAACCTGTGTCAATGACTACAGACCTGCTGCAATTTCCTCAGTGACTATGAAGACATACAAACACCTGATACGTAACTGAAGACTTCTCATCTAAGAGATGGATGGGGTTAAGCTTCCATGTCAGAGATTGGTAAATGCGTCAGGGTCACAACAAAGGTACAGTGACAGGCGAGTGGTCTTATGAAGTTATTGGGCTTATCTCAAATTTGTCAGGCAGACTAATCATGTGAATTCACACAAATAACATGTATTCAATTCTTAAAGCAGTCTGACAAGGGTGAGAATATAATGTGAAAATTTCAGCTGTTCAATTTGAAAATCTCCAGATATCAATCATGCCATGTTTCTGGAGCTACAGTATGTCAACCACTGGTAATTTATCCAGACGCGGATTAAGGTAGCGGTTCAAGTCACCACCCAGTAACAGTTTCTTACTAAGTGAGTTATTTGGTTGAAAATCTGCACAAAATATATCATCATATATCATCCTGGCTGTTGCACAGTTTTATAAAATGCTAGACAAGTGTTTTAAAATAATTAAAACTATATAGTGAGGAGCTCTAGAGAACACTTTCAGAGCATCACGTCATCCCCCAAAACCAACATCAGTAATTTAGATAATGTTACACCCTGGCTGTCATGAGGGCAATTAGTCCATGGGTAGATGTAAGAGAGAGAACAGGGCTGTTTATTCTATCAGCTTGTAAAAAGAACTGGAAGGTGCAGTCACTTTCACACGTGTGCAGGCTCACACACACACACACACACACACACACACACACACACACAGAGCTCAGCAAGATGTTGTCAAATTAGGTTTCTCTGCTTGTCACCACCAGATCTTTGCTCAGAATATCACCCTCACTGCAAGACACAGTGTATAAATGGAACAATGTTGTATGCTTATTCATGCAATTACCCCCTCCTCCCAAACTTTGCCCTCCTTTTACAAGCAGTGCTTAACTACACCCTCTCTGCCACTGATAAGTATTCAGACCCTTTCATACTTTGAAGGTAGAAACATGTTCCTTGAAGGTTGTATGTGTCCATGTCTATGCTGATGAGAAATAACCAATAGCATTATCCTGCCAGCTCCATGCTTCACCGTTAGGCATGTTATTATTGTTGGTAGGACCTGATTTTTTTTACCAAACATTACATTATTGTGGAGCCCCAAAAGTTTATTTTTTCTTCATTAAACCTGAGAATATTTTTCAGCTTCCGTATTGGCAGTCTTCCGCAAAGGCCTGATTAATGGAGTATTTCTGAAATATCCGTCTTTCTGTTAGGTTATCCCATCTCTCTGGAGGACTTTGGATTCTCTGCTAAAGTAGCCATTGATTTCTTTGCCACCAGCCTTATCAAGGCTGTTTTAGCCTAGATACTGGGTTTAACCAGATAAAAAGAAAAAACAGAAACATGAAATTGAGCAAATACTTTTGAACATATAGAAAGATAGTCAGAACAGCAAAGATTCAGCCAAGCATTGCCTCCAGGTAGATCAAAGATGATCTATATTTACCTGTAACTACAGTTACAAAAGCACCATCATTAATATGTGTATAATAATTAAATAATTAATAATATTGCACAATATTGTTATTTGCACTCCCACACTTTATGTACATAACTGATCAGTCATATTCTATATTCATATTTAATACTCGTTCTGTCTATATTGTATCTCATAGTTTGTATAGTATAATGTTATTTATGTCTGTACTTTTGAGAGTCACAAACAGCTGGAACCAAATTCCTTGTGTGTCAACACACTTGGCCAATAAACCTGATTCTGATTCTGATTTGGATATTGGGTTTCCTTTATACTAACATAACATATATAGCCACAAAAATAAATTCTACCCAGTTTAGCTAATTCCTTTATAAATTTGTGGATATCACCTCAAATCTGGTTTCTTTACACAAATTGTAACTGTTGCCGACTTCTAGTCTAAGTCTAAGAACAGTCTAAGAATTAGTCCATTCAGTTGGGCTTAATCAAAATGTAACAGGACCCCCTCATAATGGTGGTCACACTCTTGATCTAGTACTATAATTCAGATTAAATATAAAAAAAATATAGTCACATGTCCACAGTTTCAAGCTAGCCCAGTCTATTATCATTTAAATGTCACCAAACATACCTTCATGTTAGGTACTGTGTAGCAGTTGATCAATAATCGTCTAGAGTGATCAACAATAATTGGATCACCATCTGACACCACAGAACGCAATACAGAACCCTAGATAATATTGCTCCACTTAAAAGAAATATAATCAGAGAGAAAAAACTAGGACCCTGGATTAACAATCACATGGACCAACCAAAAATGAGTCTCCGCTTAGTATCTCATAGTACTGCTAGATCAGTTGTTCTCTACATCTTAAATTAAGATAAAAAAAACTAATCCTAGATTCATATTTCATACTGTAGCAAAGTTAATGTATAAGAATGTTTCACGAATACAATGTTAATAAGAATTTTCACTCTTCTTTGAGAAACTTTACTCATTTCCTCATCAAAATCAACTTAGTTAAGGGATCTATAAATATGTTTCTTCAAATAGATAATACCAGAACCAGTCAAACTTCTTCTGAAAATAGAAATTTCATTCTTTAGCACTGGTTATGTATCTAAAAATTTTAAATTAGCAATTATCAAACCCCTGATTAAAAAACTTGACCTCAACCTCTGTCAGCTGTCCAACTAAAGGCCAATATTAAACCTCCCATTTACTTCCAAGATACAAGAAGTAGTTCAAGTTAATTTAATTTATTTGTATAGAGCTTTTAACAACTCACATTGTTTTAAAACAGCTTTACATAAGTATAGAAACAAAATAAAAGTGGTAAAGTTTAAAATTAAGTTACTATATATCTGTAACTTCTATCCCTAATGAGCAAGCCGGAGGGGATGGTGGCAAAGAAAAACTCCCTGACATGATATAAAGAAGGAACCTTGAGAGGAACCAGGCTCAGAAGGGAACCCATTCTCATTTGGGTGACACTGGAAAGGAAATTATGTAATCGTAAGTAATGTCCTTTCTTCAACAGTTTGTACTTGAGTGGAATTAAGCATCCAAGAGCTCATGAGGAACTAATGGGTAGTAGCAAATTCCGAGTTCACCACAGACCCAAAACGAATTCCTTGCAGCCGCTCTTCAAATGGTCACTTATGAGGACCAGACCATAAAGCAGGCTTATTCAACTGTGGTTCAAAGGTGTGACAGTCAGTAGTACAGCATTGTACAACAGTTAAGCTTATTTTTTATACTCAGTTAGTGCATAATGTTAATATTTAATTCATTTCAGTTAGTACTTTAAAATGAAATTAATTAATGGAGTTTCCTACTTAATTCTGACAAGACGGAAGTGCTTGTACTAGGGATACATGTAACCAGAGTCTTACTGATTACTCACTAACACTAAATAAATTTTCTGTTTCATCATGTGCAGCAGAATAAGAACTTGGTTTGATCATTGACTTCAGTCTTTCATTTGAAGCTCATCCAGATAATATTATTAACATAGCCTTCTTTCATCTCAGAAATAGTGCTAAGAACAAAATACTACACAATGTAGAAAAACTAGTTCATACTTTTGTTACTTCTAAGTCAAGTCAAGTAGGTTTTGACATCTCAACCATATATAACTGAAATGAAACGTTTCTTCAGGATCATGGTGGTACATAAAATGACATAAAGCTACATAAGACAACACAAAGATACAGACTTGAGTCCTAACCACATATAGTGCAACAATACAATACAAAACACAAGACAAAATACACAATATAGTGCTGACCAGTGTGCATACTCTATGTTATAAAGTACATTGTGCAACAATGCGGTGTGCAAAAACAGCAATTGAGTGAGTGATTTATTTGTACAGTCCAGTGTAGTTCACACAGTTGGGTGTGAGTGTGTGTTCAGTATAGTTTTGTTCTGTTTTTTGAGAAACCTGATGGCTTGAGGGAAGAAACTGTTACACAGTCTGGTTGTGAGTTCCCGAATGCTACGGTACCTTTTTCCAAATTGAAGGAGGTTGAAGAGTGTGTGTGAGGAGCCATCCACAATGATGTTGGCTTCGCGGAAAATTGCAGTTCCCAAACCAGACAGTAATGCAGGTGCTCAGTATGCTCTCAATGGACCCTCTAGAATGTGGACAGGATGGGGGGAGTTAGATGGGTTTTCCTCAGTCTTTGTAGGAAGTAGAGGCGATATACTTTAATGTCTTACTGTCTGGATGTTTTAGCAGGTATATAAACAAGCTCCAGTTAGTCCAGAATTCAGCAGTTAAGAGTCCTTACTAGAACCAGAAACCATAACTACATCACACCTATCTTATCCACACTACATTGGCTCCCAGTCAAAATTTGTATTGATTTTAAAACCTTGACCTAAAAACACTGTATTGTCTCACACTGCAGTACCGATGCAGGTTATTTTCTGGTACCTAGAATAGTGAAAGCGATAGCAGGGGGCAGAGCATTCTACTAAAAATCCCTACAGATATGGAGTCTTCCAATTAGTTTCCGGGACTCACACTCTCAGTCTCAGTGTTCAGACTGAAAACAGATTTTCAAGCCATTTTTCAGATCAGTTTTGGAGGTTTCATGGACATAGTGTTTTGGTAAAACTGCCATGCCAATTGTTAAAAGTGCTACACAAACAGTCCCAGTTCAGTTCAACTCATTCCACAAGAACACCCCACCACAACCATTCCTTTCATGTGTGTGAAATTCTGCATTCTTCTGCAGTGTAGCCAAAATCAACAGATAACATCCAGCTGAAATCCTGTAGCCCTCGGTTTCATTTTACAGCAGGTGGCAGAACCAAGAAGACAAACAGCCCCTATATGGATTTAATGTCACAGCCTGTCAGAAGGACAAGGGCACAGCACACACAAACATCAATGTGAAATCCTCTAAACTCTTCTGGGTCTTATATCAATTAAATATGGATGTGTTTGGTGGGGTGGTGGGTGAAATTGGGCCTTCTGTGTACACAGAATGGAAATTTACACTCAGTGACTAAGTACATTTAAAGCTCCAGTGCCACCTAGTGAAGACTTTTGAAGGCTTAAGAGAAGTCCTATTGTACTATTTACCTACCCTTATCATTGTGAAGATAAGTGAATCACAAACAAGTTAAAAGTTCTAGAATTGTATTTAAGCAGCAAACAATGGACAACAATAACAATAACAACAATAATAACAATTTTAGCCCCTGAAATAAAATCTCAAATAATAAATAAGAACCAGTACCAATATTAGCAAGACAGATCTTTAAGGCACCAAGATAAAAATTGACGAGCATCCATGTTTTTAGAAGGTAAAGACCAAGTTTGGCTGCCCAGAGTTTTAAATGATCGTTAGATTTCATCCAATACCTTTATTTTATAACACATCAAGTCATTGATTGCTGATAAAGCTGAAAAGTGACCAGATGCATTAAAATGGCACATTTTCTATACAACTAGATTCCTGATTCCAGATTTCCTAATTTAGTTTTCTGTGTGTTAACACAGGAATACCAGGGCATCTCACTTCCGTAGCCTTCTAAGCCAGGAAAATAAGAAATGACAAAGCAAATGTTTGGATAGATTATTAATGTGGAAGAGTGGAAATGTGGATTACATTCACAAATGACAAAGCATTTATTTTTCTAAAACCATTCACCCATTGATTGTTTTCCATTTAAAAATATAAGTCATTACAGAGGCAAAATTTTAGTAGCCACTAGAAATGAGAGTCCTGAAAAGAAAAGATCACAGCATTATAAACTCTCCTTGCACACACCTATACTTACAGTACACGATTAATAGGCCATAAATAAAAGATCAAGCACAACCAAGCACTCAAGGTTAATGTCATTAATCAATTGCTTCACATTTCCAAAAAAACTAATTGTGGAAGAATTGTACATAGAAATATTTTTGTAGATGTTACTAGTGTTTGTCTTTCTGGAGGGATTTGGCATAATCATAAGAGACTCTTTGCATATCTTTCACTTCAGGTGAGCTGAGCTTTTAATCATGTTTTTTTATAGGCCACCTTACACATTAGTTTTATTTACGGTGGGCATGGAAAAAAAAACTAAATCTTGAACATGAGAGAACTACAACAAAGAGAAACAGTGGGGTGCCTTTAGAAATGTAAAAATATTGATGAAGTTTTAAACAAAAGCATAACCAGTGTACCTAATTTCTATTAATGTCCCCCTTTGTAGATTGTCTTTCTCTTATTGCACTTGCAGCCATTTCTCTGGCATCATTCTGTCTGAGGACATGTAGGGGATATCCCACTGACCTCTGTCTCTCAGTATCTAACAGCTAAGTACACCTCTTAATCTACTCTCTCTTGCACACTTATTTTCAGGCCTGATATAGGGGAACAACTCTCCTGATCCCCTGCCTGCAAACTGGACATGTTGGCTGAGGTAGTGCCTCATAGCAGCTGTAACAACAACAGACATGTCCACAATCCAGGAAAACACACCCTCTAGGGCTACTTAAACAGATTACACATGCGTTCTCGAGGTCCTCCTCCCCTTCTCCTATTTGTTCAAACTCCTTCTTAATCTTTTCTCTCTCCCATTTTCTCTGGATCTGCATATAATATCGAACCCCTGCCCAAAGAACAACAGCGATGCCCACCAGAGCAAACGTGCCTGCCAGAGCCCACCAACAGGATGCCTGGCTCTCTTGGTCAAGCCGGAGTGACTCAAAGTCAGCTGTAGTCAGGAAGTAGTTTGAGCCATCAGTAGGGGGGCGGAGTTTAAGCAGCCGGTCTGAATCGACGATGAGTTCCCCAGCAACTGTGAGGGATACACCAACCCTTAGCATTTCCTCTGTCTCTAGCTGGCCTTTACTTTTCTCTCCACTCAAATACTGGCTGAGTAGGTCAGTAAAGCCGTAGTTTGCCTGGTGGAACTTTTCATGCACTGTTTCCATCTCGGGGCCAGACGCCTCCAGTGGATGAAGCACCTGCACTCGTGCTCCTTCTACTCCCACCAAAGCAAAAGGAACACTGCTCACACGCTCATGCATCACACGCTCTCGGTCCATCCTGCAGGAGATAAAAGCATTCTGTGTGTTTGGGAAAGTCAACCAGACAAGGAGTCATTACCAAGGTTTCTATCAATCAAATTTTATATAAAGCTAAAAATGTGCATGGGAAAGCCTTGATAGAAACAGCGAAATATCTCAAAATTGCTTCATTCTTCTGACTGTGCACCTTGCTGGGTTTTTGATGTAGGGGAAAAGGGGAAGCCAAAGACTGTCAGAAGTTTTAGTCTGAGACTGTTTTAACATTTGTTATGTTGTGTCATGTTGTATATGTGTAGTGCCAAATGTATGTAGTTTTCACATAAATAAATAAAATATTTAAAAACAGTATTTTACTCAGGTTCTCTTTGTCCTAAATTACCCTTTGGTCAAAGATCAGAAATAGTTATTTGTGACAAAAATAGGAAATAAAAAAAAGTAAATATTTTTCACATCATTGTACTAATAATTTTGCATTTTCAATGGTGTATATTTGTACTTATTACACAAATCAGAACAATATTTGACAGGAGTAACTACTGATGTTAAAAATACGGCACTAGACCAATATACCGTTTAGAAAAAAATAAACTGCTTTTACTGCATGTATTAAACCAACATAAAAAGAGAAATGTAAAATTCAACATTGTCTTACCAAGTGCGTGCCAAATTGTTCCATACCAGTTTATGCTCCCGGAGAAGCAGTTTCTGTATAACACCAAAGGTTCCTTCCTTAAATTGACTGCTCAGGGGCTTCTCCAGGGGCTGCACAGTGCCTGCAGTGACAAGGGCACAGACAGAAGGACGTATGTGTTTGTAACCGGCCCATATCTATTTGTATGAACAGAAATCCCTTTATAAAATCTTTATTTTACTGGTTTTAATCACATATGTGCAGAACCAACTAAAGTATGTTGCTCATGTTACATTTTGGCAACATTACATTATATTATAGAAGTAAGCAGCTTACCCTCAATAACCACATATTGCAGACACTTCCCAGGTGTCGCATTTAGAAGATCCACCAGTTCCTCATTCAAAGCCATATGAGGAGCATCCTTAAACCACAAATCACACACACATTTTTACAACATTACAATATAATACACAATCAATCATAAATATGCAGCTAAATTAAAAGTCTGCATTTTAAATGGTTGCAAAAACTGCATTTTAATGTTTTTTCCTATAAAATAAGCAAGATAAGTAAACTAGATGGGCCTTACATTAAGTTTGTCCACAGCTTTGCGTTTCTTTCTGTATAAATAATAGAAGAGGCCTGAGAAAGCAATACTGGAGCCTAAAAACACTGCCTCCACTGTCCCAATAGAGAATTCCTCCATCTTCTTCCTTTTCTTCCTTGTTAAATCTCACAGAGTGTGAGCTGGACGTGTGTAAACAAAAGAGAAGCAATCAATTAAATGTGACAATAAACAAAGACTCTTTTCCTAGCCATTAATAATTCAATTACAATACAATATTCCCTTTTCAATGCATCAAAATAAATTACATTTATTCCCAAATAAATGTAAAATTTTTTCCCATTTTTTCCCAAAATGTAAAAATGTGGTGCTACAATAGGTGGTGGAGCAACAATATGGCCATATATGCAGATTAAACAAAAAAGAATAATAAATAAAATAGTTTGAAATGATTTTATCTAATAAGAGTCTGAAAAGCTAAGTGGCACAACCAATAAATCTGACTGGAAAAGTAAGTCATCCAAGAGTGCTGACATTCAATACAGCAGCATTCATGGTCATGTGGATTTGTTTAAATACAACTGTTCCACAATGAATTAAATAAATCCCCTGCTTATAAGATATGACTAAGGTAATATCGATGAAATTACATACCATCAACCTTTACAGTGGATATAAAATGTCTACACACCCTCATGAAATTTCAGGTTTTTAAAATATAAAGATGGAAATAACAACATAAATATCAGACTTGTTACAGAATTAAAGTGATGATCTAACAAACAGAAATCCGGGCAAGTCAGAGAAGAAGGGGGCTCAGAGTTAACCAGTCAAAGTCAATATTAGGCCTGTAGGTAAATGGCATACACTTGACAAGGGAGTCTGATTAGAACCAGATAAAAGTCAGCTGTTTCTTTAATATTTGTGTTTGAGGTTGCATTCTACTGAGAGCCACAAGTGGGCCACAAACAGATGGCTAAGAAACTACAAGATTGTTGAAAGGTACCAATAAGGAAAGGGATATAAAAAATATCTAAGGCACTGAATGTACCAAGGAAGACTGTCAAATCAATTAACAATAAGTAAAGAAAATGTGGCACCACAGAGACATCATTGATGCGAGGATGAGGAAAAAACTTATCAGAAGAACTACAGGAATTTCTGATCTCTTCTTGCATCTGACAGCCATCTACTGTGTTCTGAACAAGTACCCTCGGCTGTGGGGTAGGGTGACAATACGGAAGCTGTTTCTTCCAAAAATGAATATGCAAGCCTCTAAATTATCCCAAAAGATGCCATGTGGCTAAATGTGTTCTGGTCTGTCAAGAAAAAGGTTGAACTTATATAAAGTTGGTCTTAACATTATGCTTTGGTCCCGCTTCTCTTCAGCTGTTCCAGGGGCACTTATCAAGACAGATGGGAAAATTAATAGCTCCAACTGATATTTTGCCACAAACATTTTGTCAAAAATCTGAAAATGAAGAGGAATTTTACATTCAAACATGATCATGACCCAAAGCACACATCAGGGACAGACTTCATCAAACTTCGGTAGTTATTTTTTTTTATTAAAATATTAACAATAATTACATATGTTTTTTCCTCTGGATTTCTGTTTGTTATATCACATAAAATATGCTACAAGTCTGATGTTTATGTGGTTATTTCTGTCTATATTTTAAAAACCTGCAATTAGTTAAGGGTGTGTAGACTTTATATATTCACTGTGTGACATTTCAAAGGGAAGGTATTAACCAAGTCAGAAATTAGCATCACCCTTGTTCCCTCGACAGATTTTTTTAGTGGTTTTAGGATTATTGTTGAAAGTAAGCCCCGAGACCAACAAAGGTTTATGACTCTTTATGGTTCTGTTCAACAAAATAATCTTCACAAAACAGCACAACATTTATGACATTTAGGTGAGACTGGGAGGTATTAACTACAGTATTTGGACAGTCAGCACTGGTGCTCCTCAGGGATATGTCCTCTCCCCAATGCTATTCTCCTTCTTTATTAATGACTGCACTTCAAGTGACCCAACTGTTAAACTCCTGAAAATTGCAGATGATACTATTCTCATTGGACTCATCCGACATGGTGACAAGTCTGCATACCAGCAGGAGGTGAAAGACTCCCAGAACCAGAAACTGGGCAGGAAAAAAATCACTACTGTCCCTTCACACCCTGGACACAACCTCTTTCAGTTCCTCCCTTCTGGAAGGTACTACAGAACTTTGTTTACCAAAACTGCCAAACACAAGAACAGTTTCTTTCCCCAGGCACCAGGCAAGCACCCTCATTAGCAACTCACAATAATTATATTCCCTGCTTCATATCTATAAGTACCTGCTTCATATCTATAAGTAATTCATATCTATAAGAACTGTCAGTCATCACATCATCTGTATACGTTACACACACTACTGCTGCTGTATATTGTACAAAAGCATTATATTACACAATACTGTTATTTGCACTACCATGCATTCTAACATTTTACGTGCATAACTGACCAGTCATATATTCTGTATTCATATTTAATACTCATACTATCTATATTGTATTTCATCGTCTGTATTGTCTTGTATAGTACAAAGCTAAATATATAGTACAGTGTTATTAATGACACAAATAGCTGGAACCAAATTCAAAGGCCAGTCAGTCAGTCAGTCATTTTCTACCGCTTTTATCCGAACTACCTCGGGTCACGGGGAGCCTGTGCCTATCTCAGGCGTCATCGGGCATCAAGGCAGGATACACCCTGGAAGGAGTGCCAACCCATCACAGGGCACACACACTCTCATTCACTCACACACTCGCACACTACGGACAATTTTCCAGAGATGCCAGTCAACCTACCATGCATGTCTTTGGACCGGGGAGGAAACCGGAGTACCCGGAGGAAACCCCTGAGGCACGGGGAGAACATGCAAACTCCGCACACACAAGGCGGAGGCGGGAATCGAACCCCGACCCTGGAGGTGTGAGGGGAACGTGCTACCCACTAAGCCACCGTGCCCCCCAATTCAAAGGCCAATAAACCCGATTCTGATAAAGTGCCACATCAAATCTAAAGATGAACTACACCTCTCTCTATACATTTATATATATATGTATATATGAGTGAGTGAGAGAGAGAGAGTGGGGGGGGGGGCAGAGGGAGAGACACAGATAGATAGATAGATAGATAGATAGATAGATAGATAGATAGATAGATAGATAGAGAGGGGAGAGACAGAGGGAGACGCACACAGACGGGGGGTAGAAAGAGAAAGAGAGAGAGAGAGAGGGTCCACCAGGCTGCCACTACTGGGCCCCTGAGAAAGGCCCCTAACCCTCAATTGTATAAAAATTAGATAATGTAAGTCACTCTAGATATCAGGGCGTCTGTATGTAAATGTAAATTTAATGAACCATTGCTAGAATTGGAATTTATATTTCTACATAACTACAATGAAACATTAACACTCTCTGAATGTCACTTATCCAAACAAATTACAAATCAGTTTTCTCTATAAAAGTCTTAACTGAACACAATGGATTTACTGCCCTATAAAATGTCCCTACAGGCTGCTATAAACAACAGTGTCAGCATTCACACAGTTTCACAGTCCAATTTTAATATCAAGGACAATTTGGGAATAAATACACGATCATAACACGAACACACATGTTGTGTTATATAAACTATATAAACGCAATAAGGAATAGTAACGAATTTACCAGCAACACAGTCAGAGGTCATCCCCGGAAGTTGAGCGTTAGTTTTGATCACGTGGTCTACAGCAGCTTCACTTCCCCTTACCCATAAACTCTAGAATGGCAAATTGCAGATTGTACACGTCTGCCATCTTGGAAAGGTCAGATTCGTCTGGAAGTCAGCGGCAACGTTGACATGAGTAAGACATTAAAAAAGGTGGAAATATACATTTCCGGGATAATTAGGCAATTACGCAACTTATTTGAACGTTTTTACAAATTTATTACAATTGTGGAAAACCAAACGTTTCTACAAGTACAGGTAACAAAATGGGTTCATATAACAATGAATTAAAAATGTCAGGCCAAAAATTTAACAATGTAGGTTTAGCACCAATACAAATGTAAGGTAGTTTGTTTTGTTTATCTAAAACAAAATAAAACCCAATTTATTTATCATAAGTATCTGAGTCTAGATCTGTCTGGAGTGAGTGTGAAACATGATGAGAAGCAGTCCTCCTCTACCCACACAGTGCCGTCTTTTGCCGTCTGGCTCAGACAGGGCTTCCCAGTACCATGGTGCATCTTCTGTGGAGGCATGTTGGGTTCTTGTTCCGTCTCAAAATTCACTTTTGGTGTTATAATTCATTGATGGCCAATGAAAATGAAATGACATCATTTTATTCTGTATGTGTACGAACATGTCAAAAGCCATGGACCATAACTTCACTCAGCTTATGACATTTGTCTACAAACATACATTGGAGACTGAAGTGTTATCAAGTTTTCATTTTATTCATGTATTAGCATCTTATCATTCTTTCCCAAGTAAGGGATGTCTCACACACACACTCCTCATGTCTCATACACCTCTTACTGTTCCAAAGACACTCCTCATGTCTCATACCCACTCTCACTGTTCCAAACACACTCCTCATGTCTCATACACACTCTTACTGTTCCATACACACTCTTCATGTCTCATACACACTCCTCATGTCTCATACACACTCTTACTGTTCCATACACACTCCTCATGTCTCATACACACTCTTACTATTCCATGCACACTGCTCATGTCTCATACACACTCTCACTATTCCAAACACACTCCTCATGTCTCATACACACTCCTCATATCTCATACACACTCTTCATGTCTCATACACACTCTTACTGTTCCAAACAGACTCCTCATGTCTCATACACACTCTTACTGTTCCATACACACTCCTCATGTCTCATACACACTCCTCTGCTAGTCAAAAGGCATATCAAAATTGTGCAATATTTACAAATGTGTGGCCTTTTTTTCTGGAGGCCTAATGAAATGCAATGCCCAATTTGTGTGTGTGTGTCTGTCTTTTGGGTACATGGGTAATTGGACATTTTATGTGTGCATTTTTGTGTCTGTATGTATGTTCATTGCTCTGAAAAGGGCAAATGTGTGACCTATTGCCCCACTAAATGTGGCCAGGTCAAATTGACTCAGGAGGACTTGAGGAGGAATGTATTTATTTTACGAACACATAGTTCAATGAAAATAAACAAAATTAATTTTACTTGCAAAGTTCATAATTTGGAACAATCCTGGTAAATTTCAGGCAAATATGTGGAAGGAAACCCAAGTTATGACACATTAAACTTTCCAGATGAGTCAAATAGACCCCAGGTCTGCACAAGGGTTATATAAATATCAGATGTACTATGGCAATGACAAACCTTAGCACACAATTTTTTTATACAAATAAAACAGACTATTTTGTATAGATAGGCCGTGAAGGTTTCCGTCACACACAGAGGTTTGGCCTGCCTTGGATCTTAGCTACTCTGAGTGAACAAATGCAAATGAGCCAGGTCTCACAGGTGATGGGGGTGTTTGCACAACAAAAGCAGGGCTGAAGAACTGTGAAAATCTCAAGAGGGGGGAATCACACCTTGGGACCCGCACCAGAAAATAAAAAAGTCAGTAAATCTAGTTAACCAACTCTGAGAACTCTGTCCTTCTAATAAGGCTTCATTAATAGTTTGTTTGGTCTCTAAAGACAGCACTTTCCACAACCAGACAAAGAATAAAGGAAAAGACATGAAATACATCGAGTCATATTATTTTTCTACATTTCAAGCTTAAATTGTCTTATTCTCAGGTTGTATAAATTTTGTAAATCATAATTAATGTACACTTTAACACTAAGTTTAAACGTACAACCAACATTAACAAACAACTAAAATAAAGAAAAATAAGTAAACAGCACTGTACGGTAACATACATGTGATTTAAATAATAAACTAAAATGTTGAGCAACTAATGAAAAAAGAAAAACACTTTTAATTTTTTTAATTTAAGACCATGAGCTCAACAAGGAGAAGACTGCCCTCCTAAGATGGCGGCCCCACTGACGTGTCTTCCGCATACACGTTATTTTTTTTCCCCACCCGCATTTAGAATTATAAAAAAAAAAAAATGTCTCTCTTTTCTTGCACCTATACGCGGCGTGGTGCAATATGGGTGGGAAAAGTCAGGCATAACAGCCAAACATGGCAGGAGGCAAAAAGAGGACTGTTCGCCAGTCCACATTTAACAACACAATTAATTCCATATGGCAGGACAAACACCTGATTTTGTTCAAACCAGAGCACACACTCTTGGTCGCGGCGGTCCTGTGGTTTGTGGAAATCGGCATTAACTTGTGGATCATTCAAAAAGTATCATGTAAGTCTGGTGCTAGCTAACCGGCTAAATTCTGTAATGCCGCCATGTAGCGTAAAATGTCGCAAAACTAGAGTTCTAAATAGTCTTGAGTTCACTATTACTATTGCGGTGCCATTGAGACGTTATAATGATTAGACATTAAGATTTTCTGTCTTTTTCCCCTAAAACCAAATCTAAGAAAACATGGATTTAATTGTGCCCTTGTGGACTTAAAAGTGTTTTATTGTATATATTCCAAGCTACAGTGTGCTCGGTTTAATTGGTGTAATATGTATGTAAATTTAAGCATGCACATGTCAAGTTTCAACATCAAGTTTTGATATTATTTTTCCAGCTTTCTCTTTTGCTCCCTTTTTGGTTAACCAGAATTCTAAAATGCTACAAGATTACTTCTAGTTTTCGATAACATGCAATGACGAAATTTGACCGTGAACTGCTTGAATGTGAAAATATGGCATCCTTTCATATTTCAACTGGCCATGTAATTGAGCAAAATTTGTTCACTATTGGTGCATTATCCTTTATAGAATATTAAAAGTTCTATGAAAATCACTGTTTTATGTTCTAAACGTACTGTCTGCTTCCACAGATACAGAGATTGATTGGAAAGCCTACATGGATGAGGTTGAGGGTGTCATAAATGGCACCTATGACTATACCCAGTTAAAGGGAGACACAGGGCCTCTTGTGTGAGTTTCATTCAACCCTGCAGACCATAACTGTTGAACTCGGGCATTTTTCTGTATCACACTGCTCAGACTCTGTCCTATCTTGTACTGTGACTCTATTTTATTTTAGTATTTTTGTATCCATTTTTCTAAAAAAAAAAATACACATTTATATTATTGTGTCATCAACTGTTTCACTGGATGAAATGTTTTAACCCTGTGTGTGTGTGTGTGTGTGTGTGTGTGTGTGTGTGTGTGTGTGTGTTTAGGTACCCAGCTGGATTTGTCTACATTTTCACTGTGCTTTACTATATAACAGATCAGGGGCTGAATATTAGACTGGCACAGTATTCGTTTGCTAGCTTCTATCTTATCACTCTTTTTTTGGTCTTCCGAATTTACCACCGTACAAAGAAGGTGAGAACGGCTAAGCACACAAAGACCTGCATTAAAATGGCCTAGCACAAGTGGATGTGTTATCAATCACTAACTATTCATCAATCAGAAAGGGATAGACTCCTGTGTCATGTTTAAATGTCAGTTGGTAAATAAACAAAACCAGCAGGGGATCATACAGTTTTTTTTCCTCTCACTGTATGATTGTCTTTATGACATTAGTTAAAGAGATTTACAAATGTGTTTTTGTGTTTATTTTATTAAAGGGTAATATAACCAATTTGATCCAACTAAGAGGTCATGTATCAACATAAACCTCTTGTTTCTTCAGGTCCCACCATATGTTTTTTTCTTTGTGTGCTGTGCGTCATATCGAATCCACTCCATTTTTGTGTTGCGACTCTTTAATGACCCTGTGGCAATGATGCTGCTCTTTGGAGCAGTCAACCTAATTCTGGATGCACACTGGACCCTGGGTTGTGCCCTTTATAGGTAAAAGGACATAGACAAGAATGGCATTTGATGGATAGATTTAATTCAGAATATATATATATATATTTTTTAAATCTAACGGAAAAATAAAGGCCTAGATTTGAATGGCTTTTTAAAATATAAAGCTTAACATGTCATGACTAAGTTAAACATCTATTGCAGTGATTGTGTATGTGATTATAATTCTAAATGGTACATTCTCTAATGTGAACAGTCTAGCTGTGTCGGTGAAGATGAACGTGATGCTATTTGCTCCAGGACTCCTCTTCATCCTCCTGTCAGAGTTTGGACTGTTGAAGACTCTTCCCAAGCTCACAATCTGTGCCATCATCCAGGTCTCACACATAGTTTCAAAAGACATTAGAGCTTAAGTTTAAGCTTAAAAGCAGGACATTCACACTTTGTTCACAACTTAGTGTTCAATGTCCAACCTGTTTTTAAGTTCCAGGTGGAAGCATAAGTAATCAAGTTGCATGCAGGCTACTGTATGATTTATATGTATTAGCCAATCATTTGAATTTGTTTCACTACATCGTACCTAATTTGAATAGAAGAGTCTCTTTTTGCTGGTTGCTTGTTGCTGAAATCACAGCTGTGTCACAAATCCTGTTGCTTTCTACAGTGAATGCAGGGCCAGCTTTACAGATTTAATATAATCACAGAAAAAATCATTTTCTTGATTAATAAAAAAAAAGTAGTTACAAATTATTTGTTTATATACTATTGTCTTTTGTGCTTCATCTCTTAACTTCCTTTACCTTTCTGTGCTCAGCTTGTTTTAGGTTTACCCTTCCTCTTGGTGAATCCTTTAGGCTACGTGACCCGGGCGTTTGATCTGGGCCGTCAGTTTCTGTTTAAGTGGACGGTGAACTGGCGATTCTTGCCTGAGGACCTTTTCCACAGCAGGTATTCTCTTCATTACCCAGCAAGTTAGGATATATTCATTTATTAATGTAAACTGTAGGTATGAGGACGATAAATGTTTCTGTGTGAAAAGCAAATCTTTTTGTCACACTATCTCTAATAATCAGAATTATGAGAGCAAATACAATAGTATATGTACATGTTTTAATATGCAGTTTCCATCTTTAGGTACTTCCACCTGGTGCTGTTATTTGCACACCTGGCCACACTTCTCTGTTTTGCTTTGAGGAGATGGAAGAGGTAGGTAGACTCTTTGATGGTCCACAGTGACAAAAGACCCAGGTGGTTGGGGTTGTACAACTACTAATTTTTACTCCTCAGTCATTGATAAACTCCTAGTTGGATAGAGTCCACCAAGCTGGATGGAAGTCTGTGCATATTACTTTTCGAAAACATGACTGACGTATTTGAAATAGCGCACACAACTTATTTGACTCTAATCTAGCTGGACACACCTACATGAAAAGTGATATCAATTTGTTACAGGTAAATTAAAGCAAAAGTAAATCTTTTTCCCCCCAAATGTAGAAGTGTGCAGGCTAACAGATTACATTTATCTGGTTTCTTTGCTGTCTGTCTACCAGTCTACGCAACTCCTAAATTGTGGTATAAACTCTTTCATTAAGAGAAATGCAGACACATTTGAACTGTGTGTGTGTGTGTGTATGTGTGTGTATGTGTGTGTGTGTGTGTGTGTGTGTGTGTGTGTGTGTGTGTCTTTGTTTTACAGGTCAGGGAGCAATGTTTGGGTTCTTTTCAAAGATCCTTCTGTGAGGAAGCCAATGACACAGAAGCTCAGTGCTGACCATATCTTTTTGTGTGCTGCATTTTAAGAGCTGAATTTTATAATCATTAATTGTAATAATAATTAATTAAACATTTAAATCTGGAAAACTCATCTCTTTTATATAAAGGGCTAACCAAGTATTAGTTGTTTTCCTTTTTTCCTTTTCCAGACTTGTAGTTTGTTAATATTTCCTGCTTAGTTCTGTGCTCCCTAACTGACTCTCACAGATCGTTCTCATATTGTTCTCTTCAAACTTCATTGGTATGTGCTTCTGCCGCTCGCTGCACTACCAGTTCTACGTTTGGTATTTCCACACTCTGCCCTACCTACTGTGGAGCGGTGGGGTGAAGAAACTGGCTCACCTGCTCAGGTGAGAACACAAATGAATAACCACACATACACTTGAAGCGATCATGTTTGCTGCATTTCACTTGTTAGTAAGTGTAGCAGAGCTGCTGCTATCTTAACGCCTGTTCTTTTTCTATTCTTGTTGTCTACTGTTTTTTCTGTTTTGTTTTTTTTTGCTTTCTCTGTTTTACATTTCTATTTATGTTTCTCACTATGTCTTTTTATTTTTTATTTTTTACTATGTATACCTTTTTGACTCTCAGAGTGTTGATACTGGGTCTGATCGAGCTTGCATGGAACACGTATCCCTCCACCGCCTACAGCTCTTTGTCCCTGCATGTCTGCCATCTCATCATCTTGCTGTGTCTGTGGTTCAACCCAACCTCTCCTCCACCAGATACAGGCTCAGAGTCGCATAAGACCAAACGCCAATGAGTGCTGCTGCTACTGGCATCTGTGTTCTTGCTCCATGCACAACTCTCTCTGCTGGGTGCAGGAGGGAGAACGTTAGCACTGCTGTTTTTTCAGCCTGTGACCTCTAAAGGATAAGATGGATTCAGATGTGCAGGAAAATCTTAAAGAACAATGTTTTTTCATGTGGATCAGCATATAATGTGACTTTATACATGTAGAATTTCATTACATGCAAATTGAAAAGACCAATGGTGTCACTTCATGATTTGGGGACAATGAAAGACTTACCTATAGCAGTGGTTTTCAGCATTTTTTTTTTTTAATTTACAGCCAAATTGACCACATCTGGATCAGTATTTGGAATTTCATCTGACTATTGCCTGGTATACCATTTAGTATATTTTTATACATTTTCATTTTTTTTTACTTAGGCCATCCTTAAAAACCCGACCGACTCAAGTCCGACTGACTTGCCGGTTGTAAATTTGCGTTAAGACCGACCTTTTTTTTTTTTTTCTCTGGAAAAACTGTGCCCAGCATCAAAATAAGGTTTGCAATGATGCACCCGAAGGCACGGGTTGAAGACCCAGTCAGTGACTTCATGGTATGCTAATTTTGTTTAAAATCATACCCAAGTAATCACCATCACCAAAATTGTACTTTTTTTTTTTACATTGAAACTTTTTTTTTTTTTTACTGCAAACCAAAATATTTTTAAGGATGGCCTTAAGGGAATACTTTGCATTCCCTTATGTTCACATATAGTTTTACAACAAATGTGAAAAAACATAGTTAATTGAAATGGGTAACTACAAACTGACTCAATTTAAACATGTGTATGTACAAATATTTATACTTTTTTTTTTAAAAGACATCATTTTCATTTACATTTACAGCATTTGGCAGACATCCTTATCCAGAGCGACGTACATAAGTGCATCAGAACTAATGAACTGTGCAGGAAGGATCTCAGGGAGATTAGTGGGTTTCATGCACATGTTTATCTATATATTTGGTGTTTGTTATTAGAAAGCTGGAGAGTTCAAAACAAAATTTTAATGGAATGTATAATGAACGGGTATAAAGGGGAGAAGACTTTTTGGACATTGTGCTTAGCAATAATTCCTCCGTAGACCAACATGCAGTTGAAAGCTGGCCACAAATGTTAGAAACAAAACAACAAATCAGCATCCTTTGCGGTTTTTACCCTAAAGACTAAATCATAGGGTAATGTTTTGACTGAAATAAAATGTGATAGGAACACCAATGTGAAATTGTTGGCACAGTGCCACCTCATACTTTCATGAATTTCTTTTCAATATGAAGTTGATGCCCAGAGTTTCCAGTTTATTTGCCGTCATTCGTTGACCATTTTTTCAAATTCCCCATCACAGGAACTTTCCAGGTCTACAATTTCTTATGAGGGGAAAATAATCAATGTAATCTCTTATGATGGAAAATAAGAATTTGGTCATTTGTTTTTCATTGAATTGAGTATAATTGGATTGTACTAGGCGTTCTTTAAAGGCGCACCTTTATATAGATGCACCTGATGTTGTCAAGGAGTGTAAATATAATGCAGTAAAAGGTCTAGAATAAAGTCTATAAAAAGCCACATCGTATAAAGTGTGCTCTCATCTGCAACCAGGTTATTGTAATTTCATTTTTCCTGAAAATGTTGCTGATTGTTCATTTAGATTTTATACATTGTATTTGACATTCAGGGTGGAAAAAGACAATGTATCTTGGTATCATCACAAAAACCTGCCAGTTTAACATGGACATGACTATTTATATCCATTGTACATTGTAACAAACTAGAAATGTTCCTTTTGACCTTCATGCAAGTTTTATCAACTTATTGTAGACAGTCTGAAAAACTGGCTGCTTTTTGTCTCAACAGCTTATCTTTTACTCTTAAGATTTGTTGAGAGCAACTAATTCAGGAATACAGAACAGGGCACACGAACAACATGAAACTATTTCCATTTACGTTTTCCCCCTTGTCTCTTCCTAATAGGTGTAATTCAATAGTTTTTTTAGTGCTTTGTTACTGTTTTTGTGTGAACTCTTAAATACATAACGCAGCTGCATACAGATTTAATATGGTGTATCTGCTAAATACACCAGGGCTATAAACCATCAGGCATAGTACTGTGACCTGGTAGCAACACAATTGCATAACACTCTTGTTTTTAAAAATAAAGTTTATTGCAACGATTTTCAGATTTGAATCAAGTTTCCAGCAGTAAGAAAAAGCGACAGAAGGAAAAGTCAAGTTTAATTCCTTGCAGTAATATAGAATCAAACTATTTTCTGGTTTGTATTGTTGGACTAAAAATAAAGATACAGGATTTTGATTAGAGCCTTTTCCAAGTTTTATTTTTCTTTACAGTCCAAGATAATTGGATTTTTAAGGATATGTACAGTTGGAGGTTGTCACATACTAGCTGCACTGTACCAAAGGAAATATAAAAACCATATGGTGATTATTACATTTTCATTACAAGTTCTGACAAGAACCTTTGTTGTAATTCATAAATATAGAACATTTTGTGCAATTAAACATTCGATCACAGTTAGTTGTAGCAGTACATGCTGAATGGGATTAAATTGGTTCTGTTACATGGTATTTGGGTTGTAGCAGAGCATGTTAAGCTGTAGATTTTCATCCCAGTGGCGCAGCAGTAGGAACAACTGTCTAGCGGCGGCCTTCAACCCTGGCAGGTCTACACTCTCTGGTAGTGACTGACATTTGAGCCAGAAGTCTGCCTTGGCTGCCACAAGCTCCCATTCAACAAAAAAGCCAGCACAGTGATGCTCAAGCCACGCTAAAGCCACAGACGTTGCCCAGCTGGAACTCTCCATATCCAGCTGTGCCTGCACTTCCCCCTGTGGTTCTGTCTCCTCACACATGTCTGTTTCAGAGCCACGCCCACTGTCACCCTGTGGGTGTCCCTCCATAACTTCTACAGAGCCCTTTTCTGAGCTGAAGGGTTGTGGAAGAACATTGAAGGATTCATTAGAATATGTTTGGCCTGAGCTAGCATGAGGAGGGCATGTGATACTCTGTTCACCTGGCCTGTGGGAGGCAATTGGGTGAGTTTTGGAGGAAGAGACCGAGTGGTATAGGGGGCTCAAGCTTCTGCGGTGGATCAGGTAAGGTGATGCTCGTTTTAGACGATCCAGTGGGATGTGAATGCACTCAGAAAATGACTCAGACAGCAGGAAGGCACCCGAAGCAAGCTGCAAATGCAACTAAAGGACAGGTGTCACAAAGACAAGAATTTGTGCTATGGTATAGCATTTGGCAAAAATGTCTCTCAATACAATTTCTTAGTAGGAATGCATGTGCCCTCTAAACAAAATAAAATGAAAGAAACATCTATCAGGGTCCTTATAATTAACTGCTAGTTATTCTTAAATGCAAATCTCAATATACAAGGACAGATGAAGAAAATTGATACATGTTTAACCTCAACTTGTTTCTATTCATCTGCCATTGTTCACCAATTTCACATATGTTAATTTTTTAGAAGTTACTTCATATTGGAAAGTATTAGCATTCATAGCTTGTTAACAGTACTGCAGTGAAGTTCTCTCCTAAACCATTAGAGTTGCCTCTAATAATATTTACAAAATTAATGTCAGATCATGATTGGACTAAACTATTGGGAATCACTGGATACCAGGACCATAACTATGATTGGATGGGAAAAGGCACATGAATTGATTTGTATGAATCTCACCAGAGTCAGGTAGCCAGGAGACTGGAAGTCTTTCTGTGTTTCAGATTCAGCAAACAAGCAATGAGGTTGAAGAGGAGGTTGCCTCCCTGAGGTGTGGCTAGGCCTCAGTCTGCCTAGATTAAATCTGACAACATACACACATTAGGTCAGACAGGATTTTAAACATTTACTCCCAACAAACCAAATTTAATACATTTTCTCCAAGTAATACATTTTCTTCTTGCAAAACATATTCATAAAAAAACATTAATGAAAAAGTATTCAATTATCAGTGAGTATAATCTTTGAAATGTATTCAATGTATTTTAAACAAATTTATCTAATAGGAATTGTTAAATAAGCATGGTAGAATTCCAAGCTCATTATTATCGCATCATGATTTTGGTTGGGAGTAATACAATTTTTGTAATGCGATAATCACTGGTATTCATTTCCTTTGTCAGTGGTTTTAATTCTAAAATAATATATAGTAAATTCTTACAATTGTTAAACAAAGAAAATCATTTTCAGCATTAAATAATGTCATTGCTAACAAATGCAGTCAGAAATAACTCAGAAATTTTTGAATTTGCAATTTATAGAGTTTGGGATCAATCTATTACAAATACATATACTAGAATATATACAATTTTTTTTGCAATGGAGACTGCAGAGAGGCCCAGATATTCCCCAGAACACAATACTAGAGTTTATGGAAACATCTAACAGCTGATGATTAACAGTAGGTCTGTCTCAATTAAACAAACTGTCAAAATGTATATTATTGCTGACATTTAACAGAAACAAAGTCATTCAGAGAACATTATAATGATCTAAAGCAGTGAATAAGGAATGTAACTGCCAATAATCCAAGTGTTGGGTTATGAAAGAATGTACTCGTTTTTTAGCACTTTATAGGGATAGAACATAGCATAAACCTTTCTGACCTGGAGCTGAAGAAACTCTCCGAGGTCCTGCTTTCAGATGAACGTTGAGAATGGGATGAGGCATCAGATGGACTACCAGGACCTAAAACTAACACAAATATACACACTGTAGCTTTATGGTTTACATTGTAAATTATAATGTAGATGTTAATGAAGTGCATTTCTATTTAAATAAGAAAAAAATAAGAATTTTTATTTTGGCATTTAAAACTGTTTTCATAGAACTAAACCCAAACCTGCCAGGTTCAATAACTCCTTAAGATTCTATTTTTTTAGCACTCTTTTGCTGTTTCTCCTTAGTTATCCCCAACTCTCTTAGACTTGCTCTGTCTTTACTTGTTTTTCTCCATCTATCATTAGTCAAAAATTTCTTTCTGTACTTATCTTTCTCTACTTACTGCTGTCCAAAGATACCAGACTGTGTGAAGAACATAAAATGTTTTCTCTGTCTGGAATAAAAGATATCATTTTGGAATGTTTAATTTTCTGAAGGTGTATCAGAAATCCAATATTTTAGGTGCGCAAAGAACATACCAATAAAAAAGAAACATGAAATGTTGCAAATGTTTTGTAGATGTGTGCACTATTACCTGTAGAGTTGTGTGAGGCATCTGTTTCCTGACTGTCTCTCGTGGATGGTCTGCAACCAAAAGAGTATGCCCTCTGGCTCCTGCTACCAGGGTTGTGTCTACTCCTAAGACGCACACCTTGTAAAGCACAAACCAGAGTTGGAATACATGCACTAACAAACAAAACATACCACTAACAAAACACACACACACACATTACAGACACCCAGTAAAGTGTTGGCCAATTCAGAACTTTACATTAAACATGTGTGTTGAGCAGTTTATGTTTTGTGTTTGGTGCTGATAAATGTTATAAAATGTTCCCAAATCAAAGTAACAAATAATTTAAAATGGCTAAAACTTCTCCTAACTAGCATAAACTGGACATGAATACTGTAATTTCAAAGACCCCCTAATTGCACAAATTATTAAAAAAAAGCATTTTATTGTTAAAATAGGCCCTTCAAAGGTTCTTAAATGATCAAAAAAAGTTCTTTGAATTGTTATGTAAGGAATGAAACACGACAGACTGTTATATTGAAAGAATGCAAGCAGAGTATTTCTACTTCTACTTCTCACATAGCATTTCTTGCTCTCCTACAGCAAGGGGCAGAGCTTTTTCTTACAAATCTCAACATTCATGTTACAGCCTTCTAGTTAGAGTTCAGGACTTACAAAGTCTCAGTATTTAAGTCTAGGCATGAAACATTTTTTTTTGTTAAGCCTTTTGTTAATAGATCTTAGGTAAAGTCACAGATCTGGAGTGTTTTTAAGCATAGAGTGTTTTCGTAAAGTGGGATGTTATGATGATAAGTTGACGGTGGAGTGGCATGACACTTTATCTACCTGACTGTCCTCATGTCTGTGTTACCATATGGCTCTTTTGTTTAGTGATGCTGTAATAGCTAGTCTTTCTGGAACCCTTCTTGCACTCTGCACACAAGCCGAAATTTCTTAAACCATTATGAGCATACTGAAAGAAATTACAGATTGTATGTACCCAGATTCCACTCCAAGATACACATCCAAAAGAGCTCATTCCTAAAAAGACTTACAATTCATAAGGTAATACATTTAGAAATTGAAAAGAATAAACTTGATTCAATCGTTAGTATGGGAGGACATCAAGGATCGACACTAACAAAGGGTCTATGTGACTGCGATTACCATTTAAAGTGACCATTTGGTTGATAACAATTGTAACAATACCAAACCAAGGTGTATGTGACCATGATTAATATTTAAAGACATCTGGCTAGACAACAAGGTGTAGCCCAGCCATTTGGGAAACACTCAGTTCTTACGCTCAATATACATTCAAAGTGGAACCTCAATTAAACTACAAAAAGGGAAAACAGTATAAAATGCTTGAGCATGATTTGTCCTGTGTTCTTACTCCATGAACCCAAAGTACTTCATGTATTTTGTCACTGCTATGCTGGAATAAACTTCTTGTTCTTCATTAAGATCTTCACCCTTCTCGTTTTATTTTCATCCATTTTTTTATGTCTTACAATACAGAATAATCTAAGTTCTCCCTCTCCCTCTTTTATATCTCCCAACCATCTCTCTTTCAAGCTACATAATATGTCACCAGTGACCCGGACTCCTTGTGCTCTCTGGACCTGCCTTATCCATCCTGGTACCCTACTTGGAGTTCTAAAGATGGCCCCACATCCTTAAACTCACCATGAGATTACTAGGGATAGTACCACATACACATAAGACATAAAGATGGCTATGGTTTTTCTTTCTTGGATAGCCTTGGGACTGCAGTTGTTAAGTGTCATGACTCTTCCCATTGAGCTGTGAGCTGCCCAATTTGTTCCATGTTTTCATGTTTGCCATGAGTAGTCTGACAATACCATTTATAGCCTGTTAATTTATCAGTTGATCTGCATGCTTTTGGATTACGATTGTGATTAAAGATTTCCTACCTATATTTGCATTTGCCTCTGTGAATCTTTCATGACACTAAAAAAAGTTTGCACTCAAATCTTTATCATTGAACAGCTAATAACTTCAGATCAATACAATAAATTATGCTAAAATTAAAATCAATAACACTCATGATGCATACCCATAAGTTGCTCATAAGGTCATATGTTAAACTAGGGTTGCAATGGGGCAGAAAATTTCTGGTACATTCCTGGGAAATTTCCATGGGAACTTCATCTGCGGAGTTTTGGAAATATTCCAAATAGGAATCTTACTGGGAATTTATGGAAATTAATTAGAAAAATGGGGAAATATAGGACATGCAATCCTATACAGATTTTTTTTTAAATGACATTTTGGATATATTCTGGAATAAAAAATTTTTTTGAAGTTGATAGAAACGAATAAAAAAAATCTAGATGAATAAATACTCCCCAGTCAGCATGAATGCTAAAACAAACTATAACCTATACAATAGTTCAGTCAAACGTTTGGACAAATTACAATTTTCTATGTTTTTGAAAGAAGTCTATTATACTCATTTAAGCCTGTTTTATTTTATCATGATAAAGAAAAAGTAATATTAATTAGTAATTGAAATCTGAACTTATATTAAGCAAAAAATCCTGAAAAAATTATAAGGTTATAAATAATTATGAGGAGCACAACAACTCCAAAACTGATGAGAAATCAGCATATTAGAATGATTTCTGAAGGACACTGAAGACTGGTGTAATGGATGATGAAAATTCAGCTTTGCATCACAGAAATACATTATATCTTAAAGTATATTAAATCAGAAAGCCATTGTAATAATAATTTTTTATAAACAGTTTGTCCTGTATTGTTGATCAAACGCACTTTTTTCAAAAACATAAAAAATTGTAATGTGTCCAAACTTTTGACCAGTACTGTACTTCTGTAAAATAACAGAAAACTGGCTAACACAGAGGACAGAAGAAAGAGCAGAACAGCTTGAGTTAGTGAGCCTCATAAACTGTCAATAAAATAGTGCTAGCTTACATTTAGCATATCTGATTTACTGGCTGGCCAGATACTGTATAAACACATTTTGGTATTTGTTAAATAAACTTTAATACTGCAGATAAAATATATTTACCAAAGTAAATATATGCAAACAAAAAGTGCATACTTGTAGAATCAATATTTCTCTGGAAGTCAGAGCGTGAAAGGGGGATGGAGGTGAGTAAAAGTGATTGAGGGGGATAGTCTTTTTAGACATTTGTATCTGACCTAAATGTCTGCTCAGTCAGTGTATTTTTGTATTTACAATGGTATAGCTGCACAATAGCTTACATGAGATAAAAATGTAAGTCGCTCTGGATAAGGGCATTGTGATATAATCAGGTTACTGTTATAACACGATGTGTGTATTTGTCCACTAGATGGCAATAGAGTGTGGAGTATGTGGGGATGCGTTGGTACTGAAGAAGTCGTTGTAGCCTCGTGCAAGCTGAGCAGTGAATGTAGTCACAGCATGTTACTGTCCGTTTCTTAATATATATCTGATGATAATAAAGAAAAGACATTGACATCTCAGAAGCTTTATTAAAACAGCACAGGCATCTGCTAAATGCTGTGAAAGTAAATATAACATTGTACTATATAAATACTTTATGTAAATACTCAACAAGATGGACAGTTTTTGACATTATTTTGTGTGCAGGATTCAAGCAATGATGTGTGTTATGTTATGGCTGAATGCACAGTGCATTGAGGGGTTTGATAGTCCGGCAGTAGGCAAAGTGCTGTGTGCATGGGATTGATGAATGTGCAGGGTAGACATTAAACTGAAATTGTAAATCTGGTTGTTTTAACCAAAATTCTCATTTTGGTTAAATATGGAACTTACATTTGAGCTCCCTATTATAGGCTAGCCTGCAACTTTATAAATTTCCGTATGTGGTCACCGTGCCGACTACGGCACAACACCGCTAGGAGGCGAGGCTGCATCAACTTTGTTGTAACTTTTAAGCATTAAATCCTCTAAATACACGGTTATATTATATACTGTTTGAAAGCTTAGACTCTCAGGATTTTATTAAGCCCACACACAAAGCATAATATGATTTATAGCAGTCATAATAATTTAACCATTTGATAGCCACCTGAACTAGGCGGCGCTGGTTCGGTTTGTTTACTTACCTTTAAACGCTTCCCTTTCTTCACATTGTCACTAATGTTAATGTATTTTCCAAAACAAATGCTTGTAAAAAAAAAAAAATCCCAAAGAGTCCAAGGAAATGGAATATGTAAGCCTTTTAATACAATCGCCTCACAAGTATTAAGTTTTCTGATGTTTGTTTCGGCTCTCACTTCTCATTGGAGGCTTATAAAACTACACTTGGGCGTCAGATTTGTAGTCCAGGGTCTAACGAATCAAACAAGCGTGGTGCAGAGATAGGCAGCTAAGAAGCCAATGATGTCTCTCCATCCTATGTGGGACACCCTCCCTTTGATTGACAATTGCTCCCTCCAGTAGTGATTTCATGATCCGGGACCTTTACAGCTCTTTATCCAATAAGGAGCCGAATCCAACGATATGCAACATGACACATCTGGTAAGGGAGGGCTGCGCAGTGGAGCAAGCACATATTCTTTTTTTTTTTTTTAAATTTATTGCGCAATTCTCGAATTTTTCACACCACATCACTCTCACACCACAGGGTTACAGGCCTTTTTTCACAGCAGGCTTCTAGGCAGAGGGGTTCTCTTTGTTATAGGCCTTTTAAACTAAGCATGCAGTCTTTTTATACAAAGTTATAAAGTAAACAAGAAAAACATGAACGGACGGACATGTCCCTAGAAAAATATTCATATAAAATCCATTTTTGAGTCTTTTGACTTAAATTTTTTTTGGTGAAAGCCAAGACATGTGGCTATGACCCTCAGTTGTTGTTTACCTCCCATCATTAAATACAGCAATGTATTTAATCAGTTTATCAGGTAAACAACTCAGACAGAAATCAAAACCCTCCATTCTAGCCTCTGTAACTCTGTGTGAGTAAGGCCTAGAATCACCCCGTATCACTGTATCACACTTGTATCAGAAACTAGAGACTCTATTCTTTCCAATGAGACCAGGCTAATAGGGAGCGACCACATAAGTGGATTAATTAATTCCCGTTAATTCCCATATGTTCTCTTTGATTCCCATTGAAAGTTTCCAGTTGTGAAAATTTCCAGAATTTTGCAACCCTAGTTAACACAGTTACACTTTTTGACTGTATATTATACAGTTATAGAAGAGAAATTATTGATAACCACACTATCCAGTGTCACCCAGATGGGGATGTGTTCCCTTTTTATTCTGATTTCTCTCATGTTTTTCTTCTTGTCACGGTCACCTCTGACTTGGTCAAAACAGGGATAAGTTTACAAATTCAAAATTTATATGAGGGGGCATGGTGGCTTAGTGGTTAGCACGTTTGGGCCACACCTCCAGTGTTGGGGGTTCGATTCCCGCCTTCGCCTTGTGGGTGTGGAGTTTGTATGTTCTCCCCGTGCCTCGGGGGTTTCCTCCGGGTACTCTGGTTTCCTCCCCTGGTCCAAAGACATGCATGATAGGTTGATTGGCATCTCTGGAAAATTGTCCATATTGTGTGGGTGAATGAGAGAGTGTGTGTGCCCTGCGATGGGTTGGCACTCTGTCCAGGGTGTATCCTGCCTTGATGCCCAATGATGCCTGAGATAGGCACAGGCTCTCCGTGACCCGAGAAGTTCGGATAAGCAGTAGAAAATGAATGAATGTATGAATGAATGAAAAAATTATATGAATATTTTATATATTTGTTTAAAGCTGCTTTGTGACAATGTTCAATGTTAAACGTGCTATACATCAAATTGAACTAAACTGAATTAAAGTTTACTTGTTTTAATTTGTTAAACAGATGTCCACCAAATCCAGCACTTGCTTGATCTGATATGATACTGAGATTTGGGCAATTTGGAGGCCAAGTCAACACACTGAAGTTGACATGAAGGGGTATTCTAGATCTGCAATAATGTCTAAGTAGGTGGTACATGTCAAAGTAAAATATAGATGCCAGGACCCATGAATTCCCAGCAGAAAACTTCGGCACCTTTTTCCCAAGAAAGTGAAGTAAAGTAGCTTCCAACCATTCCAATTCATGCATTCAAGTGCACTGTGATATAAGGATTCTTAGCTTCTTAAAAGGGTTCTAATTTTAAACACATTTTAAAGTTTCCCTTTCAGGACACATATAGGGTATTCCAAAAATGAGCAGAAAATGTATTTAACATTTAAGCATTAAGATGATTGTTTTCATATACCAAAGCACTGCTGATGATAATTTATGAAACCTTCCATCCCAGTAGCAGCAGGGTGGCCCCAGACTGCATAGAATGACTGACAGACAAACAGACAGACAGACAGACAGATTTTTGTAGTCCCCCCCTGTGTCACAAAGCAACCATCTTGAGTGCAATACAGAATTTGTAGTAAGTGTTGGTATTTCATACTAATGTAGATTAGTATGAAATGTGTGCATCTTGCTGTAACTGCAATAATAGATTGTGTTGTGCAAGTGTGTCTACCCGTGTGTCGTATGTCTGCAGATTTTGAAAACATTTTCCTGGGGCTGACATCAGTAGTACTGAAGGTTGTATACATGGAGATGATTCCACAGCTCTTGCTAGTCTGGATGGCTTTCATTCGGTATCGCTTTGACGAACCTACAGTACAGAGATGGATTTCAAAACAAAAACACAGATTTTTTTACACTAGTAAACACTAGTTATAGAAGTCCTCCTCTCTCTCTCTCTCTCTCTTGCTCTCCCTTTTTCTGGGATTGTCATGTATTAAGTGAAACTTAATGCTGTATTTTAAACATAATTTAAAACAGAGCAAGGCTGTTGTTGTAATAGTCTTAGAAGTGAACTGAAGTTGGATAAATTCTGGTGCTTACAGAATACTGTAAATGAATAATTTCACCATTTCAAAATGGTCTTTAGAGAAATGTCAATTTTTTTTGTCTAGTATTTAATACTGTCTACACTGGAAGTATATAACATCAACAATATGCACAAATCATAATTATGATTTTGTGCCACAGTGACTGTATCAAAACCATTTTATGATTTGGTGTACTTTAACTGTGCTCATGGCTACAAATACTGTCTTGCCTATTTTTTTTAATATTTAAAAAAAACCTTCTAGCATTTATATTGCTATTACTGTATTATGAGCAGTTCAGGATTTCTTGATTCTTCATTTGGTTACATTAAATGACAAATTACATTTCACCAGATCATTGTTGTAACATCCAAATCAAGGCTGTCATACTTAAATTCATCTGCATATTTTTATCTATTGTGACTGATGTCTACACTCTCACCAGTCCGAAATTTAATGTAAATTTAAGCTTGAACAATATTGCAAGTCTGACCATTTTTCATCACATAGTTGTGATATCAAAGAATAAAATATTATTCAAGATTCCCTCATTTCTTTTTCCAGTTCCCTCTGTTATACTCTCACCATGCTCTATGTCTTTCTGCTTCTCTGCCATGTTCTCGAAATCAAGGATGACAGAACGGGCAGCAAGATGGTGGACAATCTCATCCCAGGTGTCTCTTGGTGCTTCTTCAGGACTCCAGAGGACACAAAGATCCATGCTTACCTCCCAGGACATAGGCTTTGATCCCAGCAGGCCATGGATCACCGACCGGCATGGCACCTGCATAACCTAATTTTGAATTAATTAGTAAGGCTATATAATGTCATACAATAGCACATGGCATATACGTTCTATGTTTGCTTTCAATAAAAGCCTACAGGAGCAGCTGCAAATATGGATTCAGGATCAGTGAAACCATCCCAGTCCAACGGTGAAGTTGGGAAGAGAAAACCATCTAAAGGAAAGGGTAAATAGAGGCAGGTTTAGAACGAGGAAAATTGTAAGGAATACATGTTTTATGTTTATTCTGTGAATTTATTTAAAAGTACACCAGCATCAAAAAGAGATACAATCTACATTTTCTGTATGCTCAATCAATTTTTAGTTCTTAAGACCTAAAGCAAAAAATATCATTAATTAATTAGATATGTTCTCTAAGTGGTATGTTTTATATTAAAAAAAATATATACTAGATTTTTATTGTTATGTGCAAGAATGTGTTGTCTCACTGGAGTCTCTGAGAGACAGAGCTCCTTGCTGAATGTTTTCTGTCTCTGTATCACTCTCCTCCAGTCTGCCTCCCATTGCCTGCTCAAATGAGACTCTCTCCAGTGCCTTTCGCAGTCGGTGCATGTCCAAATCACCCTGTGGTGAGGAAAAACTGCGGCCAGCCAGTGCAGCACGGGCTAAAATCTTCTGTCTGAGCACACAGCCCTCACCATCTAACAGCGGCCTAGCCTAGACATATACACATGCAAACATATACACATGCACACAAAATTACTACATTTGTAAAACAGCATTTGCCTGTGTCCTATTAGACTGCACTTGCTTTAGTTTAAAACACCTACAACAAGAGGTTGCTCATCATTCATAGCAACCTGCAGTGCAACAGTTTTGTTTGATTCAAGTAAATGTCTAATGCTGAAGTTTTACGTGTTTTTATTTTAACAAGGAAAAAAGAAACAGAACAACAGTGACAAATATTTGGAAATTATGATATTACAACACTCCCACTAAATTTTACAATAGCATTAAGCCACGTTATAGTAAATTATACCACTTTTAACAAACAGAATGTCTTCCTTTTTTATACTATATTAACAGTTTTGCATTGTAACATATTTAACACAAAACACAGCCTAGCCATTTAATACAACTAAACATTAACATAACTAAATGGAACACAGTCCAATCTCACCCCTAGGATACTTCTGTCTTACCAATGGCTTGGTCAAGATATCTTCCTTCATGGAATCTATAGACAGTATTGCAGTTGTATTTGTCCATTTTGCACACATTCACGAATGTAATGACAGCCAATGTCTATATGCTTAGTCCTTGAATGATCTACTGGATTCTATGTGATTGCAATTGCTCCTTGGTTGTCCTCCAGAATCACCACAGGTGTAGCATCCATTCCAAGATCACTCAATAGTCTTTTAAGACAGATGCCTTCCTGAGCTGCTTGGAAAAATGTCATGTGTTGTCGAAAGAACAACAGTTTATTGTTTCTTGCTGAGCCAGCTCACGACTCCACCACCCAGTAGGAACACATTACCAGTTGTTGAGTGACGATCGTCCTGATCTCCTGCCCAGCCAGCATCTGAGAATTTGACCAAAGTTCCAGAATCTTAATGCTGATACTTGAGAGCAAGTGATAGTGTACGCTTGAAGTAATGTAGAATCCTCTTCACTTCCGTCAGAGGCACGGTAAATCAAGAGTCAAGAAGTCAAGAACCTTTTATTGTCATTTTAACCATAACACAGTACAGTACACTGTGAAATGAGACAATGTTTCTCCAGGACCATGGTGCTACATAATACATAGACAGAGCTAAGGACTTAAGTAAGTAGTCCTAGCAACACAAAGTGCATCTGTGCAACCTGGTGCAAAAAGTGCAAGACAAGACAAAAATACAGTGCAGGCCAGTGTATATACTGTATGTACAAACAATATTACATGTGCAGAAATACTGGAATGAACACATTAATATAGCAGCAGTTACATAAGGTATTGTAAAGTATTGTGCAAAACAGGCAATCAACTGAAATGTGATATTGGAAGAGTGTGTATTTGGTGTAGGTCTGTGCAGTCCATACTATACAGTTGATGTGCCTGTGTGTGTTGTGCTTAGTACAGCTCAGTTCAGTTATTAAGCAGTCTGATGGCTTGTGGAAAGAAAACATTATACAGTCTGGTCTTGAGGGCCCAAATGCTTCGGTATCTTTTTTTTCCAGATGGCAGGAGGGTGAAGTTTGTATATGAGGGGTGTGTGGGGTCATCCACAATGCTGTTGGCTTTGCGGATGCAGCATGTTTTGTAAATGTCTATGATAGAGGGAAGAGAGACTCCAATGATCTTCTCAGCTGTCCTCACTATCTGCTGCTGGGTCTTGTGATCCGAGATTGTGCTCTCAATTGTCCTTCTGTAGAACATAGTTAGGATGGAGGGAGGGAGATGGGTTTTTCTCAGCTTTCGTAAGAAGTAGAAACGCTGATGGGGTTTCTTGGTGATGGAGCTGGTGTTGAGTGACTAGGTGAAGTTCTCCGCTAGATGAACACCAAGAAATTTGGTGCTTGTGACAATCTTTACAGATGATCCATTGATGTTCAGCAGAGAGTGGTCGCTCTGTGCTCTTCTGTCGATAACCATCTCTTTAGTTTTATCAACATTCAGAGACAGGTTGTAGGCTCTACGCCAGGTAGTTAGCTGTTGCACCTCATCCCTGTATGCTAACTCATCATTCTTGCTGATGAAATCCAACACGGTTGTGTTATCGGGGAAACTTGATAATATGGTTCGACGTGAGTCAGCAAGGTGAACAGCAGTGGGCTGAGCACGCAGCCCTGAGGGGCTCCAGTGCTCAGTGTGGTGGTGCTGGAGATGCTGTTCCCAATCCGGACTGACTGAGGTCTCCCATTCAGGAAGTCCAGGATCAAGTTGCAGAGAGTCCCAGCAGGCTCAACTTCTCAATCAGGTACTGAGGGATGATTGTGTTGAATGTTGAACTAAAGTCTATGAACAGCATTGTCTTTATTGTCCAGGTGGGTGAGGGCTAAATGAAGGGCCGCATTAGGACTTATTATAGCCTCTTTCAGTGTACTTGGTTCTGCAACATTACAAATATTAGCATACTAATCAACAGTCACCAGGTAAGCAAACTTATCAAATCCATATATCTTTGCTGGTTTTCTGATTCTGCTGCTTTCTCTAGCAGATAACTTTTTTTTATTCCGGACAAGAAATGCCAACCTATTGTTTCCAGCCAAAGGCTAAGTAGGTTAGCATGAGAGAGCATGGTCCTTCTGCTTCAATTAATGTCCTGTTTTTTTTTCTGCAACACCATTTTGCTGAGGTGTGTCTGATGATGGATACCTTGAGCCTTCAAGTATTCTTGAACTTTTTTGCTGTGTATTCCCCACCATTGTCCATTCTTAATCTTGTCACTTTTTGTCTACACTCATTGGTGGATACTTTTTTCAAATTCCTTGAATTTGCTAAGAACGAGTTCCTGTTAATGACCAATGGCATAAAGACGTGGCTCCGGGAGCTCCTGCAGAAACTTTTTATAAAGACTATCAGGGTGTTTTCAACTGACTTGGTGTGTACAGATTTTGAAATCATAGAGCCTTTTTGATTGTATTAAATGCCGTTATGCCTCCAAAACCCAGAAATGCAGACAACCAGACGACATCGAGAGTGCGGCCTAACACAGGGGCTACATCACAGGCCCAGCGTGGGCCTGTCAGACGCCTCATGACAGAGATGGCGTTAGCATCGCTGGCACTGTCACAGCTTCGAGTGTAGCTTATGCAGACTTTAAAGCCAAACTTCTTGTTGCTCTCTGAGAAGAAATGGTAGGCATTTTCAAGTCTGAGCTACGGATGGCTATGACTGTAAACTTATCCCAAATAAAGTCAGAATTGCAAAGTGTGAAAACGGAGCTGACGGCTAACCTAGCTGCTACAAAATCTGATGTGGGTGAGCTAAGGGGGACTGTGATTGCGATGGAGGAATCGCTGTCGACTTGCACAGAGGACGTGGCGTACCTCAAGAGTAAAGTGGACTGTCTAATAAAGTTCTGGCTCTTGAGAATAAATGTGAAGATTTAGAAGGTAGATCTCGCCGCAATAACATCCGTATAATCGGGTTATTTGAGCAATGTGGCACGGTTACCGCGGCATCTACCGCTTTGCTTAAGGAAGCTATTAATTTGAATAAAGCACCTCTTATTGATCGCGCTCAAGCCCAAACCCGGAGAGCGGCCACATCCAATAATAGCACGTTTACATTATTACATTATCACAATCTCCATCTTTCCGGATCACACAGCCCGGACGGCCAGAGCACGCACTGCCTTTAATGATGTCAGGAGGCAACTCAGGGACATTCCAGGCATACGGTATGGTCTGATATATCCTGCCCTCCTCCGGATCACAACGAGTGAAGGGGTTACAAAGGATTTCATATCCCCTGGGGAGGCTGCTGTCTTTATTAATACCCTTAAATAGTTATAACTGATTTTGAGTGCCACCTGCCTACAAAATGACTTTGAATGTCTATATAACATAAATATGTAACATCAAAGTAAATTTGACTTTGAGACATAAGTAATAGTGGCATGAATATTTTATTATTTTGATATACAAATATTTTTCTCAAGTTCACACAAATCGCACTGTTCTAGTTGTATGTACACTGTAATTTAAGTTACACATTTTATTATTGTTGTACATGGGCTCCTTCTGAGTTTGGGGAGGTATGAAGATGATTTTTAGGTCTAATAAATGGAGTTTAGTTGTTTTGTTAATGACTCCTAGTGGAGTCTGCACCGGTATCTTATCGTTTAAGCATAGGTGCGGGGGGAGGGGGTCTGGGTTTATCTCTTATTTGTGTCTTTCCCCCCCTTTTACTTAAACATGACAAGTATTAAAACTTTAAATGTGAGATTTGTTAGTTGGAATATCAAGGGTTTGGGAGTGCTGTCAAATGCTTAAAGGTGTTTTCTCATTTAAAGCATTTAAAGCCTGATATTGTTTTTCTGCAGGAGACCCACATGTGAAATAATGACCAGACACGGCTGAGGTTGGGCTGGGTTGCGGAAGTATTCCATTCCAGCTTTAATTCTAAATCCAGAGGGGTTGCCATTCACACAGACCAAAATCATTTCAGACAAGGAAGGCAGGTATTTGATCATTTTAGGGACTATATACCAGGTTCCAGTGCTACTTGTCAATGTATGTGCACCAAATTTTGATAATCCTATTTTTTAAAATAATCTGTTTAAGAAACTACCATCTGCAAACTTTTCTCCCCTAATAACTGAGATTAAGGCTGATTTCCAAAGATGGGGTTCTCTCCCCCTTTCCCTGATCGGTAGAATTAATGTGGTTAAAATGATTGTCCTCCCAAAATTCTTGTTTCTGTTCCAGTGCCTGCCAATTTTTTATCTAAAGGCTTTTTCCAAAACATTGATTCATTGATTTATGTGGAATGGTAAGACACCTAGAGTTAGGCTGAAATTACTTCAGAAAGGCAAATTCGATGGTAGCCTCTCTACCAAATTTCAAAGTTTATTATTGGGCTACGGATATAACCAAAACCATATTTTGGCTAAAATTGGTGTCAGTTGGAAATAAAATCATGTCCCTTGTCCTCTTTACTGGCAATACTGACTGGCATGGCTTCAGTCAACCCCCCTTTACTAGCAACCCAGTGGTCATTTCCACATTAAAGATATGGTTTCAATTTAGGAAGCAAATTCCTTACACCCGCCATATCAAGTCCACTGTTGAGGAATTATGCGTTCAAACCTGCATTTACTGATTCTATTTTCACTTTATGGCATGATAAGGGTCTGAAACGTTTTAAAGATTTTTATAAAGATGGGGTTTTTCATTCTTTCACAAATCTAGCTGCGAGTTCGACCTACCACCTACTCATCTTTTTAGGTATTTCCAATTTAGGAACTGCGTAAAAATTTAATTCCTAATTTTCCACAAATTCCTCCCGAGCAGACATGGGACAGTCTTTTATGGTTGAATCCTTCACAAAGATCTTTAATTTCAAAAGTCTATAATACTATTATACTACACTATTCATACTAATACTTTAATACTATAATGCTATGATCATTTAGCCTCTAGGACGAAGGAGGCTTGGGAGAAAGAGTTGGGTTTGGACTTTGTTGTTGACTGGTGGGACTCTGTTTTAAACGGCATTCACAAAGCCTCAATCTGTGCCCGCTTGACCTTAATACAATTTAACCTCTTTATGAGATGGCCCCATTTTGCAGGTTTTTTGCCTACATGACCTACCCAACAAAAAGTGGTACAGCTCCCACATAGGAAAGAAGAGATTCTCTAGTTTCAGAAACTAGTTTCAGATTGATTCTAGGCCTTACTGGCACAAAGTTACAGAGGCTAGAATGGAAGGTTTTCATTTCCGCCTGGGTTGTTTACCTGATAAACTGATTAATCTTATTTTTCTGGAACATGTTAGGGACCAAATAATAACTGAGGGTCATAGCCACATGTCTTGGCTTTCACCAAAAAAAAAATTCAAATCAAAAGACCCAAAAATGGCTTCAATAAAAATATTTTTCTACGGACATGGTCGTCTGGTCCAGCGTTTTTGTGTACTTGTTTACTGTATAACTTTGAATTAAAAGACTGCATGCTCAGTTTAAAAGGCCTAAAACAAGCAGAGACTCTCTGTCTACTACTCTGGTGTGAAAACAGGCCTGTAACTTGACACCCTGAGCTGTGAGAGTGACAAAAGGTCAAGGATTACGCAAGAATTCTTCTGCGCAGCTTTTTCACGCAGATCCAGGCAGCAGAGAGGGGGGTTGCAGCATATCGTTGGAATCGTCTGCTTATTGGCTAAAGAGCTGTAGAGGTCCCGGCCCATTTCATTGCTATTGGAAGGAGTAATTGTCAGTCAAATGCGGGTTCCCAAAAATGATGTCATGACATCATTGGCTTCCCAGCCAATCGGTGCTTGTATCTCTGCAATACAAGCACCGATTGGCTCAAGTGAGGGCTTGTTTGATTCGTTAGGCCCTGGGCTATAAATATAACGTAAATTTAGAATTTTTGAATACCCCAATGAGAAGTTAGAATGGCAAAACAAGATGATGGCGCACTACTATTTCCAGTTTTCGGGACACAAACGGAATTTTTGCGGCGCGACCAAAGCGTTTTGGATTAAAAGGCTTACAGATTCCAGTTCCTTGGACCTGTGTGGATTTTTGTGGAATATTTGTTTTGGAATATATTACCCCAGTGAAGAAAGGGAAGCGTCTAAAGGTAAGGGAAAAAACGGTCTAGCGCCACCTAGGTCAGTTTTCTCCAAAAAAAATTTCTAATAGTATGAAGGCTGTGAATCATATTATGCTTTGTGTGTGGGCTTAAAAAATATTGAGAGTATAAACTTTACTAGGTAAATAGGTTTTTTTCATGTTTTTTAGAGGATTTGATGCTTTAAAGATGAAATGAAGCTTGTTTCTGGGTCATCCCCTAGTGGTCACTTTGACTTCAGCACGGCGACCCGTATTAAGGTAGTGTTCAGATGTCACTATTCTAAAACCAGATTATCTCAAATTTTCCCTAATACAGTTGATGTCTGTGACAGATGCTCTGGTTCGCCCTGTACTCTTGCACATATGTTTTTCTTTTGTCCAACTCTAGGAAATATCTGGCAAACTTATTTTGCACCATGTCTAAAGTGCTCCTCAAAACCAATCATATCTCTCTGTATGTAGCCATTTTCGGTACTCCTCAAGAATACCACCTTTTTTCAGCGGTGCAGTTAGAGGTCCTGGCTTACACTTCCTTGATGGTGAGACGCCATCTCCTCCTTAATTGGAAAGCAACAAATGCCCCATCCAGTACACTTTGGATCACTGAGGTCATGTCTTTTCTAAAACTGGAAAAAATAAGATATTCTAAAAAAGGTAATCTTGACAAATTTTACAACAAGTGGCAACCATTTGAGCAATTTTTCCAAGCTGGATAGGCCTGACTCCAACATACATTCTTTAGGGTTTTTTTTTTAAATGGAGGGGAAAAAGAAAAAAAGGAAAATGTATACAAATATGTTGGTTATTGTTATCCAAGTGTCTTCATGTTTTTTTTTCTGTGTGCAAACCAATAAATATATGAAACAGAGAATTTGCTAAGAACTACACTCTTCTGCTTCATAAAGTATACCTTGCAACATCTAGAGTCATCACTAAATGTCACAAAGTATTTTGACCCCCCTATTGATTTAGTCTGCATGGGACTACAGACATCACTATGGATCAACTGCAGTTTTCATTTGGAATGGATTTCCCCCACTGGCTTGTGAGGCTTCCTAGACAGCCTTCCACACAGGCTTCACAAAAGGGAACTTCTTTTTTCTCTGTAGGAAAGTTCACTCCATTCACCAGATTTTTAATGTCCTTCAGGTTTTTGGTGTTCAGGTCCTTTGTTCCACAAGCTGCCGATTATTGCACTTGACACACAGTGACACAGTATTGGGCAAACTTCCCTCGACATCCAGCTGAAACAACCCGTCAGATCTTTGCATTCCCATTTCTCTGAAATCTCCATGTTTACTATGGATGTGACAGCAAGCGTTCTTGAACTGCACCATATTATATCTTCTGACAACAGCTCCCACTGAGAAGAGATTCTCTGATAACTTGGGAACACTGACCTCACTGACTTTGAACGTCATTTTCAGTTTAATTACCAAGTCCTAGGGGTCTACCACTCTGCCATCACATCATGACGCATCATGTGCTTTGAGGCTTCAGCGTCGATCAACTGCTTATTCTAGTTTGCCTCTTTAGCCATAAAAGCACTCTCAGACAAGCTTATTCATATGTTACATTTGTGGGTTTTAACATCTCCACGAGATATATCGCTCCTAAGTGGTCAGTTAGTTCTTTCATTTGTTTCATATCTTCAGTTATGCTTTCTTCTTCCTTCATTTCATATCTGTAAGCTATTTTCTTCAGAAATAGCTTATTGCAAGAATATCTCTCTCAAAATGTCCTTTAATGTTTCATTTGGGTCTTGCAGCTTGTTATTAGATACAACTGAGATGTACTCACGTTAATCACCAACACAGAAAATGCTTTTCCTTTCTTTTTTCAAATTCTGCTTTTGTCTGTGCATTTGCTCCCTCTGAAACATTGTTAGTCTCCATCAGTGTTACTTGAGTAAAAGTATCATACTAGAAAAAGTCTTAAAGTATCTGATATATACTGTACTTAAGTATCAAAAGTAATTTTCTGATATTTAATGTACTTAAGAATTTGAAGTAAAAGTAAAAATTAAAAATTTCAGTGATTTTCGGTAGGCATAAGAGGCACTTCATCCGGTAGGAAGAATCTTTCATTCCAATGTACAGAAACATTTCTTGCAAATACGGCCACAGGTGTATAATGTTATCTTCTTGCACCCTGTTCACTACTATCGTCGGGGTGGTCGTCTATGACAGGGGTGGCCAACCCGCAGTTCCCGAGCCGCATGCAGCTCTTTGCCCGGTTTCATGCGGCTCTTACGTTCATAATGAAGTTTGTAGTTGTGTCTTTTTATTTTGTGTGTTCGCTTTGCTTGAGTTCAATACGGTATTTTCGTCAAACACGCATGTGAGTGGGATGAAAATACCTCAAAGTTTCCCAGTAGGAGCAAGATCATTTGAATAAACAATTTGTGTCAAGTTCACTCTCGAAATGGCAGGGTTTAAAAAAAAGGTGATGATCATGTGTGCCCATGTGTATGATGTGGCTCTTTGTTGTAACACAGTAAAAAATGTGGCTCTTGGTCTCTGACTGGTTGGCCTCCCCTGGTCTATGATAACGGGAGGTCCAGTAGGTGCTTCCATGGTGGTTTCAGTTGTGCTTCCACCTCCTTTTGGCAAATAGAGCGTAATGCAATCTAGGAGCAGTGATTCGCCGAACCTCCCTTATTGCAGTCGCACACATTTCTGCTGATTTTCTTTTGTAGTAATGAGTAACGAAGATGCTTGGTGGAAATTTTATCTAGGAAATGTAGTGGAGTAAAAGTGAAAGCTGAGAAATTTAAATAGCGAAGTAAAGTACAGATACGTGAAATTTCTACGTAAGTACAGTAACAAAGTATTTGTATTACTTCGTTACATTACAACACTGGTCTCCATTACCATGCCCCAAGGTCCCTTGGCTTTCATCAAATGTTCAATTTGAAATTTCCAAGTTGCCCAGTTCTCTGGCCCATTCAGCTTCTCAATAAACCATCTATCCTCCATTGGGAGTTCCACAACGCTGTCTATAGCATACAAAATCGTGTGTAAAAGGCATCTTTTTAAAACCCGCTCCTGCCACAGCCTGATTGACGGTTTGATCTTGATTTCAGTTTAATGTCTTGCATGTACTATCCAAGTCTGTGTCGGTCAGCTCCAGGTTCTTGTGTGTTTTCCCAACTTCCAAAAAACTCTAAGATGTCCCCCGCATGTTAAGGAGTGTATAAAATAAAGCCCTATGATAAATGTGTGTCCCATCCAGTATGTATTCCTGCCTAATGAGTGTTTTCAAGATAGGATTTGGATATACCTCAACCCTGATCAGGTTAAAGTGGTTATGGAAGACGATAGAATGAACATATGAATTATATAATAATATTCACACAAGGTATGATTTTCCTAATTGTTTTGCAAATATATAACTTGAATAATGTTGATAGCTTATCTGAGTATTAAGAAGGAGGGTGCACCAAAATTATGTAATCAAAAAACTACTAGGAAACAACCATCAATAGGCTACATCCAAAAATTCACATCAGACATCTACACGAAGAGAACATGCTTATTAAGCTCAAATTTTCCCTAATGTTTAGCCATTTTGGAAAGATTGTTAATTCCATATCCGTATTTTAGAAATGATCTCATAGATACAAACCATATAAGTCACAATTCCTTTGACTTCCTTCACTTTATTTCTCACCTTTCCAGGATCTGCCTCCACTGAGGTGATGTTTTGTTTCCATGATGTGTCCCAGCATGTGAGACTATGGCTGTGTTGAGGCTGCACTCTATCCAGGCCATGAGGAAGTGATGCAGTGTCCAAGCCCAAAGAGAGGCACTCGGCTAGTGGAGTGAAGAAGGGAAACACACACTTCTCACTGCCCAGAGAGCACCGCGTTAATGTGTATTGTTCCTGCACATATGATGTCTGCTCCATTCGCCATCGCACATCACTTGATGTGTAGGCATCAGTGGCTTGTAATAAAAATAAACAAACAAACAAACATATAAATAAATAAATCATTAGATACTAGTCATTCACTAATAGAAACTGCTAATATTTAAGACCTGATTCTGACAATCTGCAATAAAGCAACCTGGAAACTAACATACAGTAGTAATGATGTGGAGGGAATGGATCTGTGTGCTATTAAGGTTGCTGTTTTTTTTTTTTTGCTAATGTCTTTCAAATTACATTGTCACAACTACACCTACAAACCCCCAGCTACCCACCAGAGAGAACCCTCACCCATGTATTAACCTTCCCTGTACACTTCCAGTTCACTTGCAGGTATTTATACACAACATCAATGCTATGTTCCTCGCAAAGTATAATGCTGCATTACCGTTTTTTTCCTGTTTATCACATTCCAAGTTTTTGTTTTTGCCTCTTTCAGATTTGTTTGTTACCGGAGACTGCATTACTGGATTGTCCACCTTTTTTTACCTTGCTTTTGGATATTTGCTATTAAATAGGAGTTTTTTGGCATATGGATCCTGCCTCTCAATCCTTACAGGATACTTCACCTGTCCTAGATCCAGCGGATATGCAACATCTTCAGGTAATGGTAGCACAACAGGAGCAAATCATCGGCACCTATTAAGAGCAACTAGTTTACCTCTAAGCTACCAACACTCATTCAATGCAAGCTCCCACAGCTCCTGCTGTGGCACAGAGTGATTCTGTGCACATCCCCCTCCCTGAAAAATTCATTGGGGTTGCAGAGAAATGCAAGGCTTCCTTGACCCCTTGTCCAGATAGTTTCCAAGTACCCATAATATTGCATCTTACTGATTCCTCCCCTGTTTTTCCAGCCATAGTCGATTCTGGGTCTGCTGTTAACATCATCCACCACTGCCTGGCCTAAGACCTCAAGCTTCCCATCATGCCATGCCATTCTTTATATGAACTCCATGAACTATAACTCTGATATCCTGGACAGAAAAAGAAATCACCCACTGGTCGACCTACTGTCAATATTCTTGTCCGAGATACCCCTTGCACTCACTCTGTTATGCCAGCAGTGTGGAAAGCCCAAATGCTAAGGGTCTGATATCATTCCCCCCAGAGTGTCAGGAAGTAGAAGAGTTTTTTGTGTGTGAAGAATGTGCCGCAAATCTTCCATCCCAATGCCCTTGCGACTGTGACATTGACTGATACAGTTACCAAACACTCTTTCACCCAAGAGCCGCATTTAACCATTGTCAATTCCAAAAACTAAAGAAATGGAAAAATATATTGAGGAGGCAATAGCAACGGGCTTCATTCCTCCTTCCATGTCACCTGTGGTATTGAGCCTCTTCTTTGTGGAAAAAAAAATGGAGGATTAGACCCTGCATAGTATAGGGGGCTCCATGCTATCAAACCCACTTACAAAAGCACCCCTATGCCTCAGAACCTTAGAAATTTTTACCAAGATACGGAGCTAAGGAGCACTTACAAGCTGGTTTGGAAACAGGAGGGAGACGAATGGAAGACAGCATTTGCAACCACTCAGGGCCACTACGAATATTTGGTAATGCTGTATGGACTTACTAACAGACCAACAATATTCAAGTCATTTGTCAATAAAATTTTCTGGAACCTTCTCAATCATTGTCATCGATTACATTGACAATATCTACTCCAAGACCTACAAAACTCATTACTACAAATTACCTACAAAACTCAAATGGACACTAGCAAGGTGAGTGCAGTTACAAACTGGCCCACACCCTCTAAAGATTTCTTCATTTTGCACATTTTTTTTACCGCAAATTCATTCAGGGTTATAACACTGTGGCTTCCCCCTCATGTGGCTACACAAAGTGAAGCACAATAAACTTCAGATACTGCCCAACTAGCAATCATTATGTTGCAGGATCGGCTCAGTGATTCACAATACCCTGGAGACTCAGGGAAGCTATACCCCTGCACCCTTTTCCCCTGTTACCCCAGTGGAAATTAACTATGATTTTGGAGGAGTGAAGACAATGGGTGGAACGGGCCCAGCACCCCTTCCAAGTCCTTACTAAACATAAGAACCAAGAATACATAAAAGGAGCAAAAAGACTCAAGCCCAGACAAGCCAAATGGGCCCTGTTCCTTCCTAGGATTTGCTTTACAGTCAAGTTTTAAGAATATTAAAACTGACGCCCTATCCCGCAGCCACGACCGGTTGCAAGTCAAACCCGAACCTCAACCCATTCTACTGCCCTCAATTATCATTGCCCTCATTCGATGGGACTTTACAGAGGAAATCAGGGAGGCCCAACAAGACAAGGAGAGCCCTCCTGAATGCCCCCCCATCCTGCCAATATGTCCCTACCACCCTCCTTCAATGCACCAAATAGTGGGCACATACTGCACCTAGTTCAGGATACACTGGCATTAACAGAACATTACATGTGCTCAAAATGCCTTCTGGTGGCTGTCCATGGCCAGAGATGTCAGAAAATATGTCAACACTTGCCACATCTGTGCCCAAGTCCGTACACTTTGTGATTGGCCAGCAGGCCTCAAAGCCCTACAAGTCCCTCAAAAACCATGGTCCATAATCTTTGTAGATTTTGTCACCGGCCTCGGTATTTCCCATGGTTTCATGAGAATTCTGGTGGTTGTGGATCAGTTTTCAAAGGCATGCAGGCTCATCCCCCTAAAAGGACTACCCATGGTGATCAGTATTTTGATTAGCATGGAAGGAAAGCCTTCAAAGCTACAAAAAAATCTCTTAGTCCTGCTATATTGGTGTATTTCTCCAAATAATTTGATAGATAATGCCATAGATAATATTTCTGTTTTTGATCAGACTATCTTACTCCCCTTCAAGAGACTGACTTAATTTCAGTGATTTTGTTCTTCAAAATGATCAACCTGCATACTGGATCCCTTACCCACGTTTCTTTAAACAGATATTACCAGTAGCCACTCAACCCATTCTAAAAATAATAAATTATTCCCTTAGCACTGGCTATGTGCTGAAATCTTTTAAGCTATTGGTTATCAAACCTTTGATTAAAGAACCTGAACTAAACCCAAGCCAGCTGTCCTACTATAGGCCAAAATCAAACCTTTCCTTTATCTTCAAGATCCTAGAAAAGTTTGTAGCTAAGCAGTTACGCTCATACCTACATACGAATAATATTCATGAAATGTACCAGGATTTAGCATAGCACAAAGACAGCACTGGTTAAAGTTGTAAATGACCTTTTACTAGCCTCTGTTGAGGGCTGTGTCTCTTTGCTGGTGTTGCTTGATGCAGCTTTTGATACCATTGAGCATGCAGTGGTGTTGTGATGCGCCGTATACCCACTAGGAAAGGCCAAGTATTTCCGTATACCCAGTTAAAAAGCTTGAGGATACGTAACAATATCGTTTTGTGACAAAACTTTCATTAATAAATTCACTCTGTCTGTGTTGCGAACACAGACTGTGGTTGCGATTGCGAATGACTAACGTTTTTGGACCATTGGAGCTTCCGTGGCCCGTGACCTGATCTGACGTCACCTACCGAGGAGGAAAATTAGTTGCTTGGCGGTCTTTTTTGGAGCAAATTAGAAATGAACTAACCAATGTAAAAGAAGATATGAAATGAAAGCAGACTCAAGCTACACTCTTTGAGTGTTTTCGGAAGCTACAGCAGCTTCGGGTGACATTTCACACATAGCCTGAGTACAAATGTATTTGGAAAGCTTGGTAAACTACCAGTTCATTCAGTTCATAATATTCTGCAATGAAAGAGTGTTGGTGATAAAACTGAACACATGTTTATTGTTCACTCTTAAATGTACATTGAGAATTGACAGCTGATAAAACCTGTGCTCCAGGTCCCATATTCTAAATGTACTGTAGCTCTTAAAGGTATAGTTCACCAAAAAGAGCTACATTTAGCCTTAATTGTTATATGAATATGGGACCTGGAGCACAGGTTTTATCAGCTGACTGGCTTTTGTTGCTTATAATAAATTGGAATGTTGATAACACATAAGCAGTCTTTAATAATTCTCTAAATTACATGTAGATGCATATTTTATGCATTAGTGTGGTGGTGCCTATGGGGTGTCGCTTTAGGATGGGTGTGTATGAGGCTGGGAGGGGGGAAAAATCGCAGTATACTCACTACAAAAAACTAGACTACACCACTGTGAGCAAGCTATTTTACTTGATAGGCATGTTGTTGCTGTTAAAGGGACAGCATTCTCCTGGCTCAGGTCAGTGAATACTCTAAACCAGGGGTCGGCAACCCGCGGCACTTGAGCCGCAAATGGTTCTTTCATACCTCTGCTGCGGCTCCCTGTAGATTTGGAAAATAAATTTTTAATTTAAATTTATTTTATTTTAGTTAGTTAGTTTTTTTAAATGTCATTCTAAATTCTAAGTTTATGATGCTCTTGTAACATTAAAATAAACCGTGTTTAACTTGCGAAATCTGACACACAGAAGCAGACGCATTTTTGGTTTGAAGCAGGTGACAAGTTAAAAATTTGATGCCATGCAGGGCTGTCAAGTGTCACACATTGAGAGTGAGTCATGCATTTGGGTCTTTTGTCACGCTTTCCCACCACACATTGTATTTCTCAGGCAGAAAAACTTTTTGACTATTTATCATATATTTAATATGCCGCAGCACCCAAAATGTATCAGTCCGCACCGCTGTCTCTATTAGACCGGGCAGGAATCAAGCGCGTCACATGGAGTTCTTAGTCGAGCCTGACACTTATCAGCCAATCAAAAATAGACTACACAATAGCCAATCAGAAAATAGCACTATCTGGGAAAGATTTAACGCATCTTTTTTTTGTTAAGGTTAGTTCAATCTGTTAAAAATATTTTTGTTTGCCTGCAGAAATAAAATTTCGTTTACTCCGTAGCAGTTCATTGATTTCATGAATGCAACACACTACAGTTTTTTCTACACTTTCCATAAAGTTAAAAAACGATATACTGTATGCAGTGTTATCTTCATTTTAGATGTCAAATGGGTTTTGTGGCTCCCTGTGTGTGTTTTTTCTGTGGGAAACGGGTCCAAATGGCTCTTCGAGTGTTTAAGGTTGCCGACCCCTGCTCTAAACAAACTAAGGTAATGTTTGGTTTTTTAAGGTTCTGTTTTAGGCAGATGTGACCGATATAAAGACTAATGCTGCACTAGCTTGGCTGCAATGTTTCTTAAATATATATTATTTATATGCACAGTCTAAAGGGGACTAGGCCAGGTTTTCTTTTTACTGCAAGTTGCATATTGTAGCTATATAACTATGCATGGGTCAAATAAAAATAAAACAATTTTTTTACTTAGATTAAAAAAATATATATCCATGAATTGCTATTGTGAGCTGAATAAAATGAGCTTTGATTACAAATATACAAGTCAAACTTTCTTTGCAATATATTAAAATATTAATAGCATAATATTTAGTATTATTATTGTGGTTTATTATTGTGACTAATTGTGTATTTATTGTACAGTGCTTTGTATGTCAGCAACAATACTGCCCCAATATGGCAGATCTTGCTCATCCATTGTTGTCTTATTGTGTAAACAGTGATAAATAGCAAATGTGGAATTTAAGTATTTATATCTATACTGTAAAGTTCTCAAGTGCCTTATCTCATGTGTTTGGTTAATCTCTCATCTCTTCCTCATGTACAAATTCAGTTAGCAGAATTCAAAATGCCATGTGTTCTGGCTGTCCAGGTGTGATCAGATCACTTGAGGTATAAATGGAAAATAAAGGGATTACATAACTCATAAAAGATGAAAACAACAGTATCACTACTGTAAAGTGCTTGTCTAGTTAGCACAATGTAATGGGAGTCCTAAGCTATAAATATGTTCTATAATTAGACATGACCTTTTAAATGGATTGACCTTTCCTAGGTCACCAACTGTTTCAGGCATGGCCCTGAGTCAGTTATATTAATTGTCTGTGTATAATATGTATGAGACCAGAGTTGAAGGTATATGTATAAAGGTGTCACCCAAGATACCAGTGTTGTCTGTGACAGGAGCACAAGAAAACTCAGAGGAGATTTCTTGCGAGTATGCTCTTAGCGTATGTTCAGTGTCCTCTTCATGTCCTAGTTCTGTTCTTCCCTCTCTCCCAGCCAGATCAGATGATCCAGGAGAGACCTCAAACACTGACCCAAACGAACCATGTGGCAAGAGCCTGTTGGCCGGATTCTTCACCTACAATGGATATAAAAAGTACATGTTTTTGTGATAGATGTGTGAAAAATAAATGAAACCAAGATAGAGTTCAGACTTTTTTCAACCCTAACTGAGAAATGACAACTGATAAAAAAAGTTTAGAATCATGTTAGTGGAAAATAAAAAAGCTGCCATCAATACAATTATTCTTATTACTCCAAATAAAGATCAGCTGTTTCTTTAGGATATTTGTTACATCTCCTTGGTTTCCTATGACTTCTGAAACCATTATCCGGGGCTTTTATGAACAGGGAATCATAAATAGCTATAAATACCAGTTGATTTTAGTGCAAAACCTTCTGATTTCTGCTAATAAGCTGAAAAGGAACAGGAATTTCACATTTCAGCAAGACAATGACCCAAAACATACATCCAAATCAACAAAGGAATGGCTTAACCAAAGAATTTCAAGGTTTTTTATTGAACTCTGCACAGCTGAGACCTGAATCCAACTTAAAATCTGTGGGGTGACCGACCTGTACATGGCTTTGCACAGGAGATGAACCTTACAGTTTGATGGCTCCAGAATGATTTTGCAAGAGAGTGGAAAAGTCAAGATGTGCCAGGCTTATAATCTCCTACCCCAAAAGACTGATCATGGTAATACAATCAAAATGTGTCAACAAAGTAAGATTGCAAATAGGATATTGGAACCTTTGCAACTAGGTTATTGTAGTTTTTCTTTTTTTCCTAAAAAATATATAATTTATATGCATTGGAATGTGGAGGAATGATAAACATGATTTTATCTTGGTTTCTTTTTTCACCAAAACCTGCCATTTTACCAGGGGCACTTCTTATATCCATTGTATCTTTTTTTAATTTAAAAGATATATTTTTTAAATATGTAATGTTTCATGTTATAATGTTTGCCTTTGTTCTAAACCCATAATAATTACAACTAGATTTTTTTCCCCTTGGATTTCTTTAGTTTCTACAATTGAGACATCTGTGGCAATTCGCAGAATATACATAATTAGAAAAAAAGTGGGTGGGTTCAGTATGAAGAATAATTTATTGAACCGCTGAACTTTCAAATTAACAGGACATTATTTACATATCAATTTTCCCAAATATTTTTGAAAAGGGATGTGATTCTACTTCCATGACTATTCCAAAATTATATATACTGTATATAAGGGATTTACCATGCTGAAATATAGTACATGATATTTACATTTACATTTACAGCATATGGCAGACGCCCTTATCCAGAGTGCTTAAATCTCTAACATTGAATACATTAATGCTTTTTCACTAGGTTTATACAACTGAACTGCTACAAACTCAAGTAATGGGTTAAGTCAAGAGCAAATGCTAAACAGAATAGAATGTTACACCATTTTTACACTCATTTATTCACAGACCTTTAACACTATTACATCCACTTAAGTGAAACTGTCCCATTTCCTACTCTCTTTTTCTCTGTATCAAATACACTTACATCATTCTTCTTAACCTTGTAAGTGGAGACATCATAGAGAGTGCAGTAGCCAATCAAACGGCTCCCTGGATAGAGTGTAGGGATCTCATTAGGTGAGAGAAGAGCCTCCATGTTCTCTGGCACATACCAGTCAATGCGCACATCTGTCAGTGCAGGTTCCAGAGCCTTCTTCAGACACTTCATCAACTACAACAAGGCGATCATCTTTAATAAAACACACTTCACGTTTCACATGTATTAAGCATTATCCTCAGACATTGCTCCCTAGTTTTCCATTTCTGTGGTTTAAAAATCTTTTTGGTTGTAAGAAATTGAAATTATTTATTTTAGAGTTTATATACTATGGGGAATTTATTAAATAAATGTTGTACTCAATTGCATCACTGTCATATGTAATTGTTAACATGTTTCCAAGTCATTACCATTTTTATTATTACCCACATTAACAATTTAAAAATAGGAAACATTTGTTGAAATGACATATTATGATATTACATATTTTTTCAAATGAATTAATCTAGCTATAAAATGATATATTTTTATTATTGGTTTACCGAAACATTTTTTTTTAGAAATATTCTTACTGCTACAAATTCTTACTACTTTCCACTAGATGGCAACTGTGATGCCTCACCTTTGGCAGCAGCCTCTCATCATCACAGAGAAATTCTGCTCTTCCTCCAGTCAGCTTGGCAACACCGTGAAGGAGCCTCCTGCAGGCCCTTGAGCCAAGTCCCAGTGCAAAACATCTACACCACACACACACACACACACACACACACACACACACACACACACACACACACACACACACACACACACACACACACACACACACTATAACTTTAAAACCATTGCTCTGTTCAGTAGCTTGCAAAATGTAAAACAAACTAACAAATAAATAAAATATTAATTCAGCCTAAAAGAGTCCTAGTTTAGCTTAAAATGTGTATGTTAAATATAAAAGATGCTTTATGAGCAACTCTTAAACTCTTTACTAGTAACTCTTTACTAGGATCTTCTCTTTAAGGGGAAACACCCAGATTTCTTGGAATTTTCTTAGAAATCAATCATTATAAGCAACACTTTGCCTAAAGAATTTTCATGAATACAGGCCCAAGCGTTTATCTCCAATGCTGCTGTAGGTTATGATTTAATTACCTGATGTAGCTGGTATTTTTGTTGTTGGTTTTACCTGGCATTACTAGTGTTCCTCCTGACTAGTTCTAGAACTTGACCGACGTTACTGAGTGAGTCATCAGTGAGGATGAAGAGCTGTCGAGGACAGCTACGATGAGTAGGTTGATGGTACACCCAGGAGAGTGCCCTCAACAGATTACTGCCACCCTGATCCACATGCAACCTCTGCACATAATCTAATACCTGGGCCATAATAATCTTTTGAATAAAAACACAAACATAAAAGACATAAATACAGAAATGAGGATTTATAGATATAAATTTAGACTATTGTAATCAATGCCTTACACAGAACAACATTACATTAACCCTAACTGGACACGTTTGGATGTTTTTGTCCGTTAGGGGACATAGTTTCCCACTTTTTGGCCATATCTTTCTCTGTTTTTCAGCTAAAGGAATGCCTTTTTGGGACAAACCTTTATATAACATGTACTTTAGAAAGAGTATTTTGAATTTTTGACCAGGTCTATAGTGTTTTATTTTTAGAGTTTAAAACCGTACCTGCACTTTGAGACCAGATATATCCATAAATAAAAAAATGGATTTTTTTTTTTTTTTTTTACATATTATTAGAATCTTGGATAGGTCAAAGATTACATTTACATTTACAGCATTTGGCAGACGCCCTTATCCAAAGCGACATACAGAAGTTACATACTATACACTACAGTATATACACTATTTACACACCATAATGCACCTGGACACTTAAGGACAATTCTTTAAAAAAACATACACATTTATGTATATGTATATACATTATTTCTCAACATATATTTTCATATTTTTATATAGTTTTTTAAAATAGTTTTTTATATAGCTTATACTTTTTTATTTATCTATCTCCTTTTGGTTTTGGTTATTTTGTATCCTAAATTGCATTTCTTTTTTTTTTAAATGCTTATATACCGGACTTTTGCAAAAAGCATTTCACTCCTTGTCGTACTCTGTACAGTATGTATGTGTATGTGGCAAATAAAATTTGATTTGATTTGATTTGATTTGAGAAGTACTTAAGTCTCTATCATTGCATACATTAACTCTGGTTCACTAGGTTACATACTTTGGATACTATGAGTCTAAAACACTGCTCAGAGTTTTTATTTATTTATTTTTTATAATATTAAATATCTAAAATATATTCAGGGTGCAGCCCAAGGCCCAGTGAACCCGTTAGGAGGTCCAAACCATGGTTAGTAGGGATGCCCAGAGAATCCTATAGGGGAGAGTCAGTTACCAGTTATAAGAACTAACACTGAACAAGAACCCATGCTACATATTGAGGTAGAGGGAAAAAAGCACACCCATGTTAGTAGACACAAGAGCAGTTTATACATGCATACATTCAAATTATGCTTCACATCTCCCCATGTCTGGAAAATGTGCAAAGACAATAGGATTCTCAGGAAAAAAACAGATAATTCCTATGACTGAACCAGTTCGTCCACAAACTAACAAAAAGAGAGTGACTATAACTATTCTAGTCTCAAATCAAACCCCTGTTAACTTAGGAATAGATGCATTATGTAAATTATGGCAGCAAATATGGTGCTCTCTAGAAGGTGTATATGTACACAAGAAAGGTATAGGAAATCAAATGATGATTACTGAGCCAAAAGCGAATATGTACTGGATAAGACAGATAGAAAGTGAGGTATGTCAGGTAATTAATAAATGGGGAAGTTTATTGAAGCACAAATTCCTGAGGCACAGATACCAAAGTCAGAGTTTCACTGTACAATGAAACACAACAAAGGTGCTAGCCTAGAAAAGATATGGCAGGAAGAGGCAAAAGGAAGGAAAAGGAATTGATTACACAATACATCATCATAGCTAAGCAAAGGGCAGCTATAAATATAGCTGAGAGTGAATTGTAACAACATAGCAGATTCAGAAGCAAAAAAGGCTTCAGGATGTCTGACAGCAGTGTTAGCTCCAGTAGTTCTTATAGAGACACAACCTCAGTTGGAGGACATAGTTCGGATTCAACAGCAAGCAGGTCTGTACGAACACTATGTGGCACCACAGAGGAGGTCAGAAAGATGGCGTTCACATGAAGGTCGAATCATTGCACCCACCGCACTCTTAAACATTTTTATTCCAGATGATCATGGATTTGACCATCGTGCAAGCAGGGAGATTATAAAAAAAAAATCAAACAATGGTATTTGTCTCCATATTTACATGCCATGGTGGATGAGTTTCTATCCTCATGTGAAATATGTGCCAAGAATAATGTTAAGAAAGGGACAGCGACACCTATAGGCCAAATAGTGATGGGCTATGTGGATATGATAAAGCTAGTACAACAGGAACAGTTATCAAATTCCTCACAAGGGAAGTGATACCTAGATTTGGCATTCCATAAGAGATTAGTTCAGATAATGGTTTGGCATTCGTTCAGAAAACTGTAAAGCAAGTACTGCAAAATCTAAGAATAAAGCAAAGATTAGAATGTGTCTACCAACCACAATCACAAGGTATGGTAGAAAGAACACTTCTGCTCCCTGAAGGCAAACACAGAGAGGATGAGGAGAAGCTTTGTCCCATAGGCCATTTCTAGTTTAAACCAGGAGACACCCAGGATCTAGCTCTGGACCTCTCTCCATCCCCACTGTTCTGTGCACCTCCCTTCTTTTGTTCAATGACACTTTAACTCTCGACTTGCACAGCACAGTGCCACTTTACTACACTACACACCATACTGCACCTGGACACTTTAAGTACAATCTTCAAATAGCATACACATTTATGTATATGCATATTATGCAGATGTATATACATTATTTCTTCATCTATATTTTCATATTTTTATAATAGTTTTCTTATATAGTTTTCTTATACAGTTTATACTTTTTATTTTATTTTATTAAGGACAATTGCAAATGGAGCTTAGGTCTTACATCAAAAAACTAACTGCAATACATAAAGCAATCTATGCACAGGAGAAAAGCAAGGAGCCAAGTGAAGAGGCAGACCATGTCCACTTGTTCCAGGAGACCAAATATATCTGAGAGTGTTCAGGAGGAAGTGGAACAAACCCAAAGTCGTAGCAGCCACTACAACAGCAGTTCAGGTGGAAGGCAAAACTATGTGGTATCTGAACCACTGTATGAGATTCACTAAAGTAAGTGCCGAAAGAGAAGGGGGAGAGGAGAGGCCAGCATCCCAGGGTAATAAAGTGCAAAGTCTTGAAATCCTTGCAGGAGGTGTTGAAGAAGGTAAGCAAAATGTTTGAAACAAGTTGGTTGGCATGTTTGATGCTCGTTATATTCCTGACGCTAAATCAAGTTATGGTCAGTACCCCCTCATATAATTCCAAACAGGCTTCCCCATAATTAATTTTCCGGTCTTCAACCAGACCCAATAATAACTTGATAATATCTCCAGGCAAGCAGCAACCACACACAGTCCATAACCAATTCAAACAATGCAGAAGCACTCATGTGAGTGATATAAATGTATAGGATAATGATTCAGATCCTTTATGGGAAACAGCAGGAAATAATGAATGGTACAAATGGGAAGCATTCACAGCAAGAGAGGCAGGTATGGAAAACTGCCTATTGGCAGGTATGGAAAACTGTCTATTTAAACAATGTAACAATAGTTCTGTAGCGTCTGGCACAGGTCATTTAGATTTCATGTCCAAGGCACCCTAAACTTTGGCATCTACTCTTCAATCAACCGATGAGCAACCCAGTTTTACGAATTTTATTGAGGGCTACATTCCACAGTGTCACACACAACTGGCTCCATAATGCCTGTAGCCTGCACAAAGACCAGATAACCCCATGCCGCTTCTCTGATTGAACTCAGGGGCCCTCAACCAGAACACACACACACACACACACCACACAATGGGACATTCCTTTTAATAATAAAACCAGTAGATAAGATACTCTAAGTTTCTTATTCTTATAACCCTGTTGTAATGTGTTTCTTCTGTTAAGGCTTGCCTGACTTAAAATTATTTGCTCCCTACTTTCCTGACAAGGGTGTATTTTATTCATGTGTCAGAACACAACACTGTAGTAACATCAGTTACACTTTGATTACTGATCTGTGTATGTAATGTACCGCTGCCTTTATACCGTCATTACCCTTCATGTTTAGTATCCAAATGACCACAAAATTATCGGTTACTCATTTTCCAAACAATGGTGTATTTTATTTGAGCATGAAAGGCGCCATACCGTCTTAATACACCTTGGATAAAACTTCAAAGTCATCTAAGAATTTTATAGCTAAATCACGCCCACAGACACCTGAAACAAAGGGAGTTTTTCCCTCCGAAATCTCAGGCCGTAGTATTGGCCATCTCCCCAAAGATGGGTGGAGTTCGCGACCTTTAAATTGTCACAAACACCACCAATCCGTGGTCAGACTTTCAGAACAGCTTGGAGATGACTCCATCTTCCTTCAAAGAAGTTCCAGCAAGCTTCACTTCCAAGAACGACAACTGCTCTGATCTTCAAGAGAACTTGGAAGAACGTCTGACCCCACCCTAACTGACTTTTCAGAGATTTCTCTGTTGCATCCGGACTCTTGTGCAGTAAGCCAATGCAAGTAAACGTTTCCTTTCCCAACCCATTTAGATGTGTATTTTAAGTATGAACCTTGTATTGTGTCTTAAGGTGAATTTAAGTTTCCGGTGGCGATTTCCCAGTTAGGGTGTGATTAATTTTGAAGTTTAAGCTTGCCATTCCTTTCCTTCCTTTCTCTAATTTCTTCTTTCCAGTCTCTTCCTCCCTTTCCCCAATTTTATTGTTTGTGTAGTTAGTTTTATGTTGTGTTTGTCTCATTCATTAAATGCCATATTTTTGTGCCACAAGTGATTGTCTCTGAGTATCGCTCACAAACTTAAGGTACCTGCAACATCTGGTCTGAACTACATGCTCTATTAAGTTAATTTAATTTAAATTACGGTATGAAGTAAAAGGGAAGTGAATCTTTCTTGGCTGGGAAGATACTGCCTTCATAGAATTAATAAAGGTTACACGGCCTGTTCGCCGGACGAACAGACCAAATAAGTGTAACGTTAATTAAATTACCGTTAATTTCAACTTAGGTTAATAAAATATTTAGGAGTCACTATTACACGTTATAATTACTTATAAATATTTAGCTTGCTTCACGAGCCAAAATCGCTACAGTCCCAAATCCACGATTATAAAAAATGTGCTGAGTTTCATAGAAACTTCTGTCATTTAGACAAGTCATTGAGACCTTATTGTTCTGCTGAATGCTTAACATTTTTAGGTAACTCCATGTATAAAAACTACTTTGATAGACCCCATAAGGGGGATTGGTGCACACATTGGGATATGAATAAAAACATTAAAGCACAAAAGAGTTTAAAAGAGTGGACATCCCAAAATGGTATAGCATAGATTATGCCCAAGAATATGAGTGCTTTAACAAACCAGAAGGAACTTATGTTGTGGGAGACTTCACAGGAAACTGTGCCACTACTTGGTATCTACATAAAACTTCTGCCTGGCAATCAGATATGCCTGTCAGCACCAATACATCAAGCCCAAGAGTTAAGGAAAGGAATGAACATTATTGTAGAAAACTATGAACCAAACTATAACACCACCTTCAATAGAAATATATAAGGATTAGACAATAGTAGCAGATTATTTTTGGGTTTGTGGAAAAGAATGCCTTCTAGCCTCTTTATCATTGGAATGGAAAGGAATCTGCACAAGGGTAAGACTAATTCAGGAGGTTAATATGATGAGAATAAAAAGTTGGATGAAAATTTAAAAAAAATTAGATAAAAGACCCTACCATCCTGATCCTAAAGTATTTTTAGACTCAATGCGTCAACCCATGGGTATTCCTTCAAAACAAGGAATAAGTTAAATCAGGATTTGAAGCAATATTTATCTGGATTACACCAAATAAAAAAGACTGATTGAATCAATTATTCATTCATTTTAATTTTCTACCGCTTATCCGAACTTCTCGGTTCACAGGGAGCCTGTGCCTATCTCAGGCGTCATCAGGCATCAAGGCAGGATACACCCTGGATGGAGTGCCAACCCATCGCAGGGCACACACACTCTCATTCACTCACACATTCACACACACAGGGAATTTTCCAGACATGCCAATCAACCTACTATGCATGTCTTTGGACCGGGGGAGGAAACCGGAGTACCCGGAGGAAACCCCGGAGGCACGGGGAGAACATGCAAACTCCACACACACAAGACGGAGGTGGGAATTGAACCCCGACCCTGGAGGTGTGAGACGAACGTGCTAACCCTGAATCAATTATATTTACTATAATCAACAAAGGTTTATTAATTATATGGATGATACTTTAACTGCACTAGGTGAACTGCTAGATGCAACAAGTACAATGACATGGCAAAATAGACAGGCTCTTGAATGGTTATTGGCAGATAAATGAGGGGTAAGGTGTATTGTTTGGGGAACAGTGCTGTACTTATATCCCTAAACTCCTGATGGTGCATTTACTAAAGTGATGCTTAAGTTAAAAAACTTAAGACTTGAAACCACAATAAATGCTGGGAGAGACAAGAAAATATGGGACTGGTTAGATCTGAGTTTGGGAAATTGGGGAGCATGGTTTGCTAAATTAGGAATGTTTTAGAGAATTTCAATAGTAATGGGAGGACTGTTGTTCTGTTGTGTGCTTCCTATATTAAAGTCACTAGTCCTGAAAGCTGCAGTTCGACAAATGGAAGTATTAAGATGGCGGGGGGAGCAAGGCACACGGCGGCGTAGCCAGAGAGTCAAGAGCGACGTCCTCGGCCAAGCCGAATGGGCCGAGCGATGTCCACGGGAGAGCTGAATGGACCGAGCGACGTCCACGGCCGAGCTGAACAGGCCGAGCTGAACGGGCCGAGCTGAACGGACTGAGTGACGTCCACAAAAAAATCCTCCTCCATGGAGCAAAAAATAAACAAACAAATAAATAAATAAACAAATAAATAAAACAAACAAAATCCCCCTAGGGCAAAACATACGGGCCTGCAACACCCCCGTGGACAGGAAGTGGGGTGATGTCCTCCAGGGGAAAACCAGGAAGTGGAGCGACGTCCCCCACCGGACAGATGCGGGGTGATGTTGCAGGGCACCGAGAAAAACAAAAAAATCTCGGGCTGGTGACATGGACTGCAACCAGGAAGTGGGGCGACACCCCCCCCCCCTGACACACACAAACCAAAGCAAAAAAAAAAAAAAAAAAAAAAGCCCGAAGGATAAATAATTAAATAAATAGATAGATAGATAGATAGATAGATAGATAGATAGATAGATAGATAGATAGATAGATAGATAGATAGCTGACGCTATCCTGCTGGGTCTTGGTCTGGCGGAATCCTTCTGTCAGTAGTGTGGGGGGGAAATCAGACCCAAATGCAGGATAGCGCAGAAATAAACAGGTTTTAATGAAATAAAAACATGAAACAGGGACACAGACAACCAGATCGGACATGAGGAGACGACAACGACGACAACAGAAGACACCAGAGGATTCCATTCTGCCCAAGGCAACGCGGCACAGTTAAATAGACAATGAACACATGAGGAACAGGTGTGCAGAGACGGGGAGACGTATACAAGGGCGGGGAAGACACATGACAAAGAACAAAAACAAAGGCCAAAAGTACGATGAGTTAGATCGGGAGTCGCTCTGCAGACTGGCTCAGGCTGTTATTGCATGATAATAAAAACCTTATTCCTCTGGCAACAAAATCCTGGTCTTTGTGTGATTCCTAAAACATGTCATGAATAACAATCATAGTAATCATGCAATATTACTAACAACATTGGCTTTTATGCATTGTTAGTTTTTGTGGGCCCCATTGACTGCCATTATAACCACATTTTTCATTGCATGGCCATGACATAAAAAAAAAAAACATGCATTCTTGCTTGTTTATAATTCCCTCAGCTGGAAAGAGGTAAAATTTGTATTTTTATTGTTGACAAAAGGGTGGCTCCATTACCCCATTACACAGGCCTGTGCAAAAAAAGCTTATTTTCAGGCTTTTTACATCAAGTTCTATGGAGGATATCAGTGTGTTTGCTTGTGTGTTTTTTGTGTTTGTGTGTATGGGTGTACACACACACACACACACACACACACACACACACACACACACAAACACCTGTGATTACTCCATAGAACTCCATGAAAAAAAAACAGAAAATAAGCTTTTTTTATGCATAGGTCTGTGTAATGGGTTAATGGCCCATTTTTTTGGTCAACAGTAAAAATTGCAAATTTTACCTCTTCCTAGCGGAGGGAATCATAAACAAGAAAGAATACATGCTTTTTTCATGTCATGGCCAGGCAGTCATTGGGGGAAAAAAAAAGAATTAATGTAAAACGTAATGCTGCACAAAAACCAACAATACATAAAAGCCAATTTTATTAATCATCTTTGACATATCCAATACTGTAATAAAAGGTAAAATAAAATACCTTTTCACTTTTTTATATTAAAAATAAGTCATTTTGTGCGTATTATGCAAATTTGTGACATCACTAATTAATTAGTAAATAAAAAGTATATATTTTTTTTAAGAATTAGTAGTTTTGATTTGAAACGAGGTTGATTAAGAGATTTATGCAAAATCTGATATATTTTTCTATAAGTTTAATTAAGTGGATATTTTTGTCCATGAACATCACGAAAGATTAGTATTATTAAAGTGTCCACAAGGGCTTAAGAATGTCCTGCCACTGTTTCACTGTTTTCTAATACTTACTGAAACATGAATTTGACATGATATGTTAACAAAAGAAAAACTTGATTCAAAACAGCCGATACCGATTGATTGATGTGCATCAAAACTAAAGAAATAAATCTTAATTCTTTCGCCATAGCATATGTACTGTATCAGGACACAGATTTGTTGTATAACATATATTAACACTAGCTAATATTAGACTAATGCGCCTTACTGTAAGGCTGTCAAATACAAATGCTCTGAATTTTCTGAATATTTACATAAGTTTAAGAAATCAGTATCTTGTTGTCTAAAGACAAATAACTTGAAGTTAATAATTTTTTTGCTGTCTTTTCTTGTATTTAATAGAATTTATTTATTAAGAGGTGCTATAAATATAAAGTAAAGTAAGATATGTTAAACTGATTATTCTATATTATTTATTATTATATGGCACTTGCACATATCAGGAAAGCACGTTTAACTGGAGGAAAGGGTGTATTCACTCAATTTATGAAATACACTGTAGGAATAAAAGGAAAAAATACACTTGTCTATGGCAATGTCACAGAGCTGGCCACACTCTTGGAGCATACGCAGATCAGTTAGCTGGTGTGCTCAAAGATATTTTATTATGTTTCTTTGATCTGCCATTACTTCAAGAAGTACACCTTGTGTTTGTACCACAAACTTGTAGCACTTCACCTTCATCATCAGCAAGTGTTTTGAGAAGCATGTTATCTACACCCCTGTCTCTACCAACTTATATCTTCTGAGATCATCTTATAACAGAACTACTGATAATACAATCTTTGATAAACTACACACAGCCATTTCTTACCTGGAAAAAAGGAACACCTTATGTACATTTTTATGCTAGTTAAACTAAATAGAAAGTGATGTGCCAAATTGCAAAGCCTAAAACATTAGTAAAAACAAATATTTTCCTTTTTATATGTGGGTTCAGTCTATATACATGCAATCGGTACAGTCAGCAATTTTTATATGGGTAAATCACCTCTAAATCAATTTTTTTCAGGCAGAAGTTTATTTAATAGTTGGAGGTAACTTGATGGGTTAATTTTGTATGATAGATTTGCTCTGGCTAATACATGATGCAAATGTCAAATAGGTCACCATCTGGCTACATGTGACTTTAACCCTGGAACAGCTAAAACCTGATACTGCACTACCATAGCAACCTGCTGTGCCAACAAGGACACATACTCTTATCAACAAGAAAGGTTGCCTGCAGATAAATGACCATTACACAAACACACACCACACCAAACCGCAGACTTGTAGCTTAAGTGTTATTTGTCAGTAAATTGTATGTGGTTCTGGTGACTGATTTGCACTTTGGAATTGGAAGACTAATAAACACACATATCGCTAATATTTAGATGCTGCTATCAATCTTCATAAGCTCCCTTATATGTGTTAGTAAATGGATCTAAATTTTGCAGACGATGGTACACATGCAAGAAGTGAGCACTTACATCAGTGCAGGGCTTGCTGGAGGCATATAAAGGCTTTATGATGGAGCCAAAGCCAATGATATTTACCATAGTGCTACTAGGAAGGCTCTTAATGGCCACCAACATACCTTCCTGTTTGAAAGATGAGAACAATGGTAGAAATTATCTCTTAGTAGAGATTAGGTAAATTCACTTTCAAGGTTAGCCTAAAAGTTCATGTAAATCAGTAAAACAGTCTTCATGAAAGATAGATATTTCTTCTGCACCTTGATCTTATTGATGCTGTGTTGTGGTATGTTCCTGCTGCAGTTGATGAGGAACAGAACCTCTCGTGTTGCCTGCTGGAGCGCAGGAGGCTCATACAGCAAATCCGGACAAAAGTTCAACATCAGCACTGGATTATTCAGCACATCCTTGTGGTAACGCTTTCTCACATACTCCAGCTGATGAGCAATGACAGTTGTTAATTGCTGCATCAAAAACAAGTTCATAGCAGTAATTTAAATGACCAAACAGAGTAATGTGCTAAAAGATGGAAGGAATCATTTAGAAAAATATATAATTATAAATATTTCTTACATTTTGTAATTTTAGTATACTATTAAAAATTAGTGTACTGATTTCTCTGATTTCAATACACAACACAACATCATTTGAAAAATAGAGATTAGTGAAAGGGGTCAACTGAAGTATCTTACTTTTTTCTCAGGTTCTGCTTCTTTATGGACACGACGAATGAAATCAGGGCGAGCACTGATTTGCTGCTCATACTGGTTGAAGTCAAGCCGGCCCCTCTCCAAAATGACCAAAGGATTATGAGGCTCTATTAGTAACATAAATATTATTATTATTATTATTATTATTATTATTATTATTATTATTATTATTATTATTTATGAAACACTTCAACTAGCACTTTCGTCCCTGTTTGCTGTATGTGTGTATATTTAAATAAATAAATAAATAGATAGATAGATAGATAGATAGATAGATAGATAGATAGATAGATAGATAGATAGATAGATAGATAGATAGATAGATAGATAGATAGATAGATAGTGTAACGTATCTGTCTGTGTTTTCCCCTTGTTTCGGTCTGCCGTCTCTCCCTAATGTTAATTGTTTGCTCCGCCCACTCATTGCTCACCATGGACACTAATTACATTCCATCTCTTCCCCAGGTGTTTTGTGATTGTCTCTGCTCTGTGATTGGTTCCTGTTTACTACATTTACTGTCTGTTCACTTCCCTGGCGTTGGTCGTTGTTGGTGTTCGGTACATTATGTTGTCTGTTCCTGTTCCTTTTCCTTTTCCTGTTCCCTTTTCCGCTCTGTGTTCTAGCCTGTTTTGCCTACTTATCTGATTCCTGTTTTTTGTCATTAAATCATCAAAACTGCATTTGGATCCTCATTCGCCTTTTATCTCACCCTGTCACATCGTGATAGATAGATAGATAGATAGATAGATAGATAGATAGATAGATAGATAGATAGATAGATAGATAGATAGATAGATAGATAGATAAATAAAACTTTGAATAGTGATTTAGGCTCATGGTATCTTAAGTCTATAGCCTAGTTCATGCATTCAATGATTCAATGATTCAGTGACTTAAGCACTTTTGCACATCACTCTGGATAAGGATGCCTGCTAAATGCTGTAAATGTAAAATTAGTCTCGTATTTGTTTACCAGTGTTTCCTGACTAAACTTACTGCTTCTAGAATCCACAAAGGTTCTTGACATTCCAACATCTTTATCAAGAATCAAAATTAATCAGTGGTAGAAATCATGGTTCTGACTTGTATATTGTGATGTAGAATTCAGAACCATGATTTCTGAAAGAGAGAAAAAGTTGTGATCTCAAAACCTGCCTTCAGTTTCCACTTTCCTCATACCCTTCTCAAACACACTACCCAGGAGATAAATTGTTCAGTTTGCTAAATTATAAATTACGTGTGAAGTGGAAAATCATGTGCCTTCAAGGTCACACGGTGGGGATGTTCACTATGAGTCGAGAATGCACTATGGCATTGCCGACAGGTTCCAGAGAGGGAGAACCTGGGACTAGAGGTAATTCTAGTTTGCCAAGTTGCAGTGGGAATTTCCCCAGACTGTTCTTGCCTCTCCCTGGTCACACAATTTTCATAGAACATTACATTGAAGAATGTGATTAGATGGGTGGAAGTTTGATATATGGACTTCTACTTAGTCCATGAGCAGGTGTCTAAACTGATAAAACAGCAGCAATTGTTTTTGGGTGTTATTGAAAATTTGTAATTGTAATTATTTCTGACTGATCCCACTAAAAATGGAGCAGCAGATCTGGTCCAATGAAGAGTAATGCCAAAAGGCTTTCAAGAGGAAAAAGCTGTACTACAGTATGTGATGCACCACTTTAAAATTTCCCCTGACTTCTCTCTACAGACAGACGCATCATACAGGTGGCTAAGAGCTGTGTTTTCCCAGGTGGTGGAGGGAGATGAGTTCCCCATGCTGTACACTCTCTGTCCTCATCCTGTTCCAGTGGCTTGAATGTATCCATCGCCATCTCATTGGTATCTGGCACTTCACACATAAAGTGGCACTTCACACAAAGTTTTTTGTCGGTACCCTTCGGTCAATGAAAGAAAAACTCACAATGGTCACAGAAAAAACTTTAATCTGACAAAAGTAATAATAAGTAAAAATGAATGATTCTATGAATGTTAAGCAATGAAAGCCAGACATTGCTTTTCAACCATGCTTCAACAGAATTATGTCAGCGCACTCACCCGGTTTTTGACATTTCGGATTACCCTTTTTCCTGTGTGGATTACTGCCTTTTTCTGATTGGATTTTTTTTTTTCTCGTCATATCGGACTTCCGGTTTCTAGACTGTTACGCTGTGGCGTCAGACTAAATCCTTTTGCCGCTGCGTTCGGTAGGGGGTTCAGCCCAAGACTTTGCCTGGTTTCATTCTGTGCATTTATGCTTTCATATATAGACATTTATTACTATCCTTTATGTTAATAAATTTTCTTTTTTTTGGACCCTGGCCTGCGTTTGGGTTCTCCTTCCCAGCACCCTCATCTGTTTCATTGATAGTATCATCTGGTCAATAATGAACCCAGCAGGATCTCAGGAGATGCAGTCCCAGCTTGACTCCTTGTCCAAATCCTCCGCTGCGCATGAGCGCCAACTTAAGGAGATAGCCGCATCCACCAATGAGCCCCCCCAACCCGTGGTCGAGCAGAACATAAACCCCATTCGGGAGCCACATCTGCCCCATCCCGAGCGTTTTTCTGGTGAGGCAGGACTTTGCCGTGCATTTTTGATGCAGTGCTCAGTGATCTTCGAGCTCCAACCCTCCTCCTTCCCTTCGGATCGGTCCAAGGTAGCGTACGTTATCTCTTTGTTATCTGGGAAGGCCAAGATCTGGGCAACAGCAGAGTGGGAACGTCAGTCAGTCTCGGCGTCTCCTGTCCGCAGCAGAGAAGGAGCGGCGCCAGGCCCACGACCTCTGTCTCTACTGTGGCAAGGCAGGACACTTTGCCTTCGCATGCCCAGCAAAAGACAGGGCTCGCCGTTGACGGAGGAGCCCGCGGCGAGCCTCTGGTGTTTAGCCTCCCCCAAGCCACTTCTCCGAGCCCGTTTCCAGATCAAGAGCCAAGAACATGATCTAGCGGTCTTCGTTGACTCTGGAGCTGACGCGGAGTTCCTTGATGAGGAGTTAGTGCGTCAGCTGGAGATCGAGACTGAACCTCTACCCACCAGTCTCCAGGTACGGGCCCTGGATGGCCATATCCTTCTCCGAGCTCGCTACCGCACCAAGCCCCTGCTGGTGTCCGTCACCAATGAACACATGGAGTGGATCTCCTTCCTCGTTATCCCTTCGCCCCACGCACCAGTCATGTTTGGATTACCTTGGCTGCAGAAACATAACCCTCACCTGGATTGGTCCAGTGGCCGGGTCCTTGGTTGGGGGATCTACTGCCAGGCTCATTGCCTGACCACCTTGGCACCCCGCTCGTTATCAGTCAAGGAGGACCTGCCCCCCGATCTCTCTCTGGTGCCTGCTGAATACCATGATCTGGGACAAGTGTTCACTAGAGCTTGTGCCACTTCCCTACCACCACACAGACCTTATGACTGTGCTATCGACCTCCTGCCAGGCACTGCCCCCCCCCGGGGGCGCCTGTACCACCTATCCAAGCCTGAAAGGGAAGCCATGACCCAGTATATACAGGAGTCCTTAGAGTCAGGCATTATCCGCCCGTCTTCATCCCCAGCCGGTGCAGGTTTTTTCTTTGTGGAGAAGAAGGATGGGACTCTACGACCCTGTATTGACTATCGGGGTCTGAACGCCATCACCATTAAAAATCGCTACCCATTGCCTCTCATGGCCTCCGCTTTTGAGCTCCTTTAGGGGGCCACCATTTTCTCCAAGCTGGACGTTCGGAACGCCTATCACCTAGTCCGCATCTGTGAGGGCGACGAATGGAAGACCGCATTCAACACTCCCACTGGACATTACGAGTACCGGGTGATGCCGTTTGGCCTCACCAATGCCCCAGCAGTATTCCAAGCACTGGTTAACGACGTTTTACGGGACATGTTAACCCTATTTGTGTTTGTTTATTGGACGACATCCTCATTTTTTCCCGCACACCTGAGGAACACATCCGTCACGTCCGTGCAGTGCTCCAGAGGCTTTTGCAGAACCAGTTATATGTGAAGGCTGAGAAATGTGATTTCCATGTCACGAAAACCACCTTCTTGGGTTTCATTCTGGCAGCAGGGAGTGTTCGGATGGATCCTGACAGAATCAAGGCTGTTAGGGACTGGCCCTGCCCTGGAACCCGTAAGCAGTTCCAGCAGTTCTTGGGATTTGCTAATTTCTATCGGCGATTCATCCGGGGTTACAGCTCGGTTGCTGCACCCTTGCACCAGCTCACTTCTCCTCTTCAACCTTATTCTTGGGGGCCTCAAGCCGAGCAAGCCTTCAAGAAGCTGAAGCAGCTTTTTACCTCGGCCCCCATCCTCTCCTTGCCTGATTCCACGCGACAATTTGTGGTTGAGGTTGATGCATCTGATACCGGAGTTGGGGCCGTTTTGTCTCAAAGGGACGTCAAGGACAATAAACTTCACCCGTGTGCTTTCTTTTCACGCCGTCTCTCCTCGTCTGAACGTAACTACACTATCGGCGAACGTGAGCTACTGGCAGTCAAACTCGCCCTGGAGGAATGGCGGCACTGGCTGGAGGGTGCGGAACTACCGTTTCTGGTCTGGACTGACCATAAGAATCTTGAATATCTCCGGACTGCCAAGAGACTGAAACCCCGACAGGCTCGTTGGGCACTCTTTTTCGGCAGGTTTAACTTTGTGCTGTCTTATCGGCCGGGAACGAAGAATGGGAAGCCAGATGCTCTCTCTCGTCAGTTCTCCCCCGATCCCGTCGAGGCCGTTGCTGAACACATTCTTCCCCCCTCTGTCACTGTTCGGGCGCTTCGACTCGGGATAGAGAGAAGGGTTCAGCAAGCCGTGTCTAACCTGCCGGTCCCTACTGACTGTCCTGAAGGCAAACTTTATGTCCCTGACCAGCTCCGTTCCCAAGTTCTTCAGTGGTGTCACAACTCTCGGCTTTTCTGTCATCCCGGTTTCCCTCGGACCCTATCGGTTCTCCAGCGTCGTTTCTGGTGGCCTTCGCTCAGACATGACACACGGGAATTTGTCACTGCCTGCCCAGTATGTGCGCAACACAAGAGCTCCCGATCTCGCCCTGCTGGCCTCCTGCGGCCCCTGCCGATCCCTTGCAGACCTTGGTCCCACATCTCACTTGATTTCGTCACCGGCCTCCCTCTTTCTGTTGGCTACTCCGCTATCCTCTCTGTGGTCGATCGCTTTTCCAAGCTCGTCCATTTTGTCCCCCTGACCAAACTCCCTTCAGCCAAGGAAACGGCGTTGCTCCTCCTCCAACACGTTTTCCGGCTCCATGGCATTCCCCGGAATATAGTCTCGGACAGAGGACCCCAGTTCACCTCCAATTTTTGGAAGGAATTCTGCCAGCTCTTAGGCGTCTCCATTAGCCTCTCCTCTGGGTTTCACCCCCAGTCCAATGGGCAGACGGAACGGCTCAACCAGGAGCTGGAGACGGGGCTCCGCCTCCTCTGTGCCGAGGATCATTCGTCTTGGGCCATCCTTGTTTGGGTCGAGTATGCCCATAACTCTCTGCCTACTGCTGCCACGGGTCTTTCCCCTTTTCAGGCTGCCTATGGCTATCAACCCCCATTATTCTCCACACAGGAGCTAGAAGCCTCAGTTCCCTCAGCCTTGGCCCTCGTGAGGCGCTGTCGTCGAGTCTGGAGAAGAGCCCGCCTCGGCTTGCTGAGATCTTCCCGGAGTTATGCTCGCTGGGCCAACCGCAGACGCCGCCCCGCTCCTCCTTACCGTGTCGGGCAACGGGTGTGGCTTTCCACCAAAGACCTCCCGTTGAAGATTGCATGCAGGAAGCTGGCTCCCCGTTTCATTGGACCGTTCCCTATATCTAAGGTTATCAATCCAGCTGCGGTCCGGCTCAAGCTGCCCAAAGTGTTGCGCATCCACCCCACCTTTCACGTTTCCAGGTTGAAACCTGTCCAGGCCTGTGCACTGGTTCACTCCACCAGACCCCCTCCTCCCGCCCGGGTCATTGATGGCGGCCCTGCGTTTACTGTCCGTCGGCTCCTGCGCTCCAGACGCCGTGGGAGGGGTCTACAGTACCTGGTGGACTGGGAGGGTTACGGCCCTGAGGAACGCTCCTGGGTTCCGGCACGCCACATCTTGGACCCGGACCTCCTCTCCCAGTTCCATCGTGACCACCCCGAGCAGCCAGGTGTGACGTCGTGAGACGCCCCGTGGAGGGGGGGGTACTGTCAGCGCACTCACCCGAAGCTCACCTTCGCGGCGCACTCTGGTGACGTCATTCCCTGTCGCATGACTTTTATACTCGGCAGTGCTATTTAAGCACGCCGTTCATGCTAGATTCTCGCCAGATGATCTCTCGTCGCTACGTCGCTTTGTTGAGTCACTCCTGCCAGCCTCCGGTCCGAGTGTTATCTGTGCCTCGCGTTTTCTATTTCCGTGTGGATTTTCCCGTCTCGGATTACCTTTTTTTTCCTGTCATTCCTTACGTGAGTTTTTTTCTTTCGTTTTCATTCTCTGCTGCCGGTTGTTTTGTTTCCGTTTTTTGCGCTCCGGTTATTGACATTTCGGATTACCCTTTTTCCTGTGTGGATTACTGCCTTTTTCTGATTGGATTTTTTTTTTTTTCTCGTCATATCGGACTTCCGGTTTCTAGACTGTTACGCTGTGGCGTCAGACTAAATCCTTTTGCCGCTGCGTTCGGTAGGGGGTTCAGCCCAAGACTTTGCCTGGTTTCATTCTGTGCATTTATGCTTTCATATATAGACATTTATTACTATCCTTTATGTTAATAAATTTTCTTTTTTTTGGACCCTGGCCTGCGTTTGGGTTCTCCTTCCCAGCACCCTCATCTGTTTCACTGATAAATTATTTAAAAAAATAAACTCATGGAACAGGCCTAGACAAAAATTATGGTACCCCTAGAAAATAATGTGACCAAAGGGATATGTTAATTCAAGGTGTGTTCACTAATTAGCATCACAGGTGTCTACAATCTTATAATCAGTCATATATATGTGTGTGTGTGTGTGTGTGTGTGTGTGTGTGTGTGTGGGTGTGTATGTGTATGTGTGTATGTATATATATATGGACCACCTTAAACTTCCACATATATGAAAAAATAAATGGGCCATATAAAATGGGCCAGCTGATAAGTTACTGATAAAAATAAAGGGAAACTAATTTATGATCTCAATGACTGCATCCAGTTTGCTCTTTCACGAAACACTTCCAAAACACATTACAATGATGTAATTGCTTAATATTTATTTATCGTGTACATTCATAGTGTAATTGTATAGTCTCTGTGTCACTCTGCTCACCGCTCAGATGGAGGATTATTTCCAAGTGCCGGTCATACAGGTGTTCCTCCGCAAGGGTGATGTAAGTAGCAGAGGCAGACTGGGCACTGGGGTCTGCATCTGCCCGTAGTGCATGGGTTGGGCTCTCTAGACCTGAGTAGAATCAGACAAGTAAGAGGTGAAAGTGTCAAAAGGAAAAAGAGACAATGAAGACACCTACAGTAGATGAAGCTCAGTAAGGTGGATGGTGTACAGATAAGTAAGCATGGTTATAGACGACAGCTGAGGTAGTGCAGATATAAAGTGATTGATTTATAATTGTATTATTAACCTTGTCAAAATTCTTCAAAATTTGACTTTAAAAATCAGATCAGAGGAAAGTATTAAACATATTGAATTTATGATTTTCATTAGGGCAAGGTGCAAAAATTAGATGAGTCTCATATGCTGGCCTGTGTCAATTCAAAACGCAAGTCGCAAGATTTTGGGCCAGATTGTAGAAGATTTAAAGATCATTTGTGTGTTATATCAGTTGTGATTGGGGAACAACACTTTTAACACTTGTACTGCTCCTAAAACTTCTACTGCATTGGTACTGATTGGACAGCAGCATTTCAGCACCACTTTTGTTTTGGACAGCCTTAGAGCAAAAAAAGAGAAAAAGCATGCCAAATCCTCATTTCCTCATCCTCAACTCCTCACTTTCAGGCAGAGAACACATATTCTGTGTGGGGAGCAGCACCTGCAGAGAGATAAGGGACCTTAGGCAGTGGGATCCCCATGACCATCAACAGTGTCCCTTTCAAGCATATAGGCATGGATCTCATCAGGCCACTACCAAAGTCAGCCAGAGATCGAGAGCACACCCTAGTAAGTTGTTGAATATGCCACCCAAAACACCAGTGCGGTCCCACTTCGGAAGGCCACCACCAGAATCATCGGCTGAGAGCTCATGCTGCTCTTCAGCCAAGTTCAAATCCCCAAGGAAATACTAATGGATCAAAGTACGTCCATTATGTTTCTTCTCATGGTCAATCTGTGCTGTCTGTTGCAGGGGCGATCTCACTTTGTCCAAGAAACAGGACTTACCAGAGTTGATGGACCAATATGCATCCACCACAAGATCAAGATGCCCTACCAAGTTGGTGGTAAAGCAGCGGCTGTACTGTGTCCCTGAAGCCCACCGTCAGACCATAGAAGTATTAGTATGCCAAATTACAGGAAGGTATCTTCGAGGAGTCTGCCAGCCTCTGGTCTAGCCCCATGGAACTCGTTTTGTTTGTGTTTAAGCCCAATGGAAGCCTGAGCCTCAGTACACTTGAGCCTTACTCCACTGTTTGACGAGTACCCCATTCCCTGGGTGGATGGCTTATTGGATGGCTTATTGGATGGCTCATCTCTGTGCTAGATTTTACTTAAGGCAGTGTGATGGACTGAGGAGACATAGAAAAAGCCTTAACCCCTATGCCTAGTCCTCCTCAACTTCAGTGTTCCTCAAGACTTCAGCCTCCCCTTCCTGGTCCACCAGGGCACATCAGAGACAGGATTCGAGGCCACCCCAAATCTTCGAACGGGATTAGCACCTGGTCCTATACGTTAGTCCAAAATGGAAATATAGACTGATTATCCAGAAGCCTAGCCTCAAAGCTGGGGATGCATTGTGGGGGTGCTAATACTGCAGCAGACCTGCCAACCTTAGAAAAATTTTTTTAGTAGCAACTTACAGCAGCGACGCGGCGGGAGGTTAGGCACATTTGCTGGTCAGTGTTGATTAAGTTTAAGTGAGGATACTGACAGAGAGGGAGAGGGAAGCAAATCTAAAAAGAAGCGACTATATGCCCCTCAGAAGTTCTTGACCGGTGTTGAACCTGTCAAGAACTTCTGAGGGGCATATACTCGCTTCTTTTTAGATTTGCTTCCCTCTCCCTCTCTGTCAGTATCCTCATCTGACATCATGTGTATTACTAACTGCAAGGCACACGCAAAACACACACATCATCATTCTCATGTTTTTCATAATAGGTTTCCACGCGCATTTGTGTGAAAACACTTTGTACATTATTAATATGTTTTAAGGCCCAAATGGCATGTAAGAAGATTTGCATTTTACAGTACTGATGTACAAAATGTACAATAACAATACTTGAAATAATTTAGCTGCTACTAAAATAAAGAGTATAACGTCATGTGCATGATCGTTTGTGTAATATCTGCATACTATTTTAACAACTATTTATGTATTACCATAAATTTGATCTAATGAACTAAACAGTAACTTCATATCTGACAACACATGGGGAGAGTGGGGTAAGATGACCCAGTGGGTAAGTTGACCCAACCCCTGTTTCTGGGCAACTATGCAAATTTGGTGTAATGTGACCATACATTCTGAAGGACTCCATCATTTGTAATTTTTTGTGAAGAGGAGAAGCACATGGGACAAGAGCTAAGTTTTTTTTTTCACAAAAAACACTTATTTGCTTGTTAAAGTAGATTTTCTGCATTTCGGGTATACTTGCTGTTGTGCCAAACAAATTTATCTAGGTCTAAAGTTGTGTACGGTACATTTTGGTGATTTGTCAACATATAAAACCATGTGAATCATCAAGCTAAAAGTTAGCCTGAATTGCTAAGCTAGGCCATTTTTACCAAAATGGTGACTATGGGGCAAAGTGAGCCAGATGATGTGGGGTAAATTGAACCAGTGTTTGGATCAATGAAGACACCTTTGCAGAGTTCTTTGAACATCTGGTTCAGCATACCAAGTGCTTCTCTGACCATCTCATAGTGCCACTACTTGATTTAAGCAAAGAGAAAGGGGATTGTTATGCTCACAATTCCACCCCACACATCTCATCGCCTGCAGCTTCTGGACAAGAGTGTCTATGGTCCATTCAAGACCAATTACAGCCAGCATATATTGTACCACATCCCTGTATGTGTGAACGAGGCTTTCATGTCAGCAATGACACCATGGAATATCTGTTCTGGATTCAGGTCCACAGGGATTTTTCCTTACAACAGAGATATTTTCCCTGATGCAGAGTTTGAACCATCCATGGTGTCAGAGAGACCAAACCCTGATGTGCTGTCTACTTCTGTAGAAGATCAACCCATGGCTTCAACCTCCACCTCTATGTAGGATCTGTCCCACTGAATGATATGCTAAAGAAGCTTCCTAAACCTTGAAAGGTTGGACATCAACTTTAACTGGTTTGTTTCGTGTTGTTTGAGGTAGCTTTAATAAATGTCATTGTTTGGAAAGGTAAGTGTATTGTTAAATAACTTTTTTTTTAAATTTTTGTATTATACTTGCATAAAATAGGATGGTCAATTTACCCCCAAATGGCTCAATTTACCCACTGACTGGGATCAACTTACCCCTAGCCTGGGGTAAGTTGAGTCACATGAACACTTTTTTTTTCTGAGGTCATATTTTCAAGGATCTATATCATAGGTGCATTCTTATATTTTCAATTGATAGGCAACATCCCAAATTAACAGTAGATGTCTTCATTTTACTTCTGTCTAAATTTCCCTTGCCTGGAGATCCACATAAGTAAAATGTGGCTCATCTTACCCCACTCTCCCCTACATGTGTTAATTTTCTCAGCAATAATGCAAGACTCTAGACTTCACTATGGTTTTGACTGGCTGATCATATAATACCTCCCTCATCATTTCTACTTTCTGCTTCTATTTCCCTGCTTTTCACAAAAAAACTGATGTCCATCGGATGTGATCTACAGGAGCCAGTAACAATCGAGGTAGAATACGATTGATATTTAAAAAATTACATTAGTTTCTTCATGTTATAGCATGACTGCGTACTATAAAAGGGATGTACAGATGCTCGCGGATATTGATTTCTGTGTGCTCGCACCAGTTTGTCTTTTCCGTTAATGTACGACGGCAATGCGTTTACAGGCATGACTTACGTTTCCTATATAAATACTGGCAAATAAAGTAAAACTTGATCTGTGCGTAAAACTTAAATTTGAGGCACAACACCGGACACTTGGGCACATGCCCCAGTAAAGGAGTCTAACGACGCCTGTGGTTCGGCAGGCTTATTAAAATGGATGAAATTCACAATTCTGGCCATTTACCTTTGAAACGTTAAGTCCTAACTTGTAAACAGTCACTGTAAGAAGAATTGACGACGAACAGAGACAGATGAAAATCAAATTTGTTTTGACGGCTCTCCGCTTGTAGCGTTGAAGAGTTTTAAACTGGTGCTATGATTGGTCGAATTATTATTTTCACAGGTTGCTGCCCAATGCGGTTACACCAGGGGTCGGCAACCCGCGTGTGGCTCTTTCATCCCTCTGCTGCGGCTCCCTGTAGATTTGGAAAATAAATATTTTATTTCAATTTTTTATTTTTGTTAGTTAGTTTTTAAAAAAATCTAAATTCTAAGATCATGATGCTCTTGTAACATTAAAATAAACCGTGTTTAATTTTTTTTTTTTTTTGGTCGCTCAAAATATGCGTCATAACTGCCGACTTGCGAAATCTGACACACAGAAGCAGGCGCATTCTGCTTTTTTTTTTGTGAGAAATTTTTTATGTCATGCAGGGCTGTCAAGTGCCACGCATTGGGAGTGACAGTCACGCATTTTGGTCTTTTCTCACGCTCTCCCGCCACACATCGTATTCTCAGGCAGAAAAACTTTTTGACTATTTATCATATATGCCGCAGCGCCCAAAATGTATCAGTCCGCACCGCTGTCTCTATGGAACCGGGCAGGAATCAAGTGCGTCTCAGTTCTTAGTCGAGCCTGACACTTATCAGCCAATCAAAAAAGAGGCTACACAATAGCCAATCAGAAAATAGCACTATCTGGGAAAGATTTAACACAACATCCAGTGAAAGAAAGCGAGGGGTTGGAGAGGTCATGCTTGCCTGTCTTTAAAACTTGAGAGCCCTGGTCATGAATACGAAGGACTCAATTATACATTAAACATTTTATTTGAAAGTAACCTTCAACCCAGCGTCTTTTTTCTTCAGGTTAGTTCAAACTGTTCAAAATATTTTTGTTTGCCTGCAGAAATAAAATTGCGTTTACTTGGTAGCAGTTAATTGATTTCATAAATGCAACACACTGCAGTTTTTTCTATACTTTCCATAAAGGTAAAAAAAACGATATATGCAGTGTTATCTTCATTTTAGATGTCAAGAATTTTGTGGCTCCCTGTGGTATTTTTTCTGTGGGAAACGGGTCCAAATGGCTCTTTGAGTGTTTAAGGTTGCCGACCCCTGGGTTACACCCATAGGCGCATTGCCTGGTGCACAAATGCACAGACAGTACTCAAAGGCATAAATTTTTTACAATGCGTATTTTGAAGTGACAAATCGTAGAAGCGTATTTTAATGTCTAAATGCGTATCTGCTACACAAAATGCGTAAAGGTTGGCAGGTCTGCTGCAGTGGTGCTGAATGGTCAGTGGCAATTAGGAACCACGGTGCAAACTCCTCACACTCAGAGAGAAAACACATATGCTATGTGGCAGTGGAATCTAATATACATTTTCTGCTCTCCCTCACAGATTGCCCAGAGAAGCCACTGAGGAAGAAGGCCTTACCCTACGCTGCTCCTCTTTTTCATTTATGGTGTTGAGCCTTCATTAGGTTATTGAAAGTGAAAGTGACGTGACATATAGCTGTGTGGTGACCCATACTCAGAATTTGTTCTCTGTGTTTAACCCATCCAAAGTGCCAAAGTGCACACACACAGCAGTGAACACACACACACACCGTGAACACACACCCAAAGCAGTGGGCAGCCATTTATGAAACAGCGTTTCATTGGTGAACAATGTTGTGATTTCATTTAACTGACTGAACAAAAATTATGGAGCAATTTTGCGGCCAATATTAAAAAAAGGAATTGCAAATTATATTTGCAATTGCATTTCCTACTTGTCATTGTAATATCTGTGACATAATACAAACGCAAATGAAAACCGTTTGTATTTCCATTTATGCATGCCAAATTTCAAAATGAAAAAGAAAAGTCCATTTGCAATTGAATTTCCTGTCATTAGACTTATGAACCTGCCATATTTTAATCTCATTGGCAATTCCCCATTTGCGATTTGGAAATAAGGCCATTTTTACAAGTATGCCAAGAGTTCTTATTGAAGCCTATGTGTCATGTTATAATTTTTTACACTCTAATAGATGATACAGTTTTGCTGTCCATCCATAGAACAAAGCAAATTGTCTCTCATTTGATTTAAGTAGCTTAGCAGAAATGTATACACCTGGATGATATGAGCTATTAGATGTAATACGAATTTAAAAGATACCTGCGAGTAGACAAGCCCCTCGAACCAGCAGCTGGAAGTTGAGCTCATAGGGGGTGAGGTTAGTTGCAGGGCTAGAAAATAGTGAATGAATGCAATGCTCATTCATTTCCAGCATCTTCTCCTGCTTACCAGAAACACCCTTAAAACACCTTGTTGCACTTCAGTGGCGGTGGGGAAAAAAGGTGAAAGAAAAAGATAGAGCTAAGATTAATTATTATAATTAACAATACATAAAAATCCTATTGTCATATTTTCTAAGCACTTTGAGGTCTAACTTGCTTTTTTTTCCCCAAAAAAATGAGTTATGGATTATAAGATATGTAGATCACTCATGGTATTTGAGTGTTACAATCAAAATTCACTTTCCCACATATTCACTGGTTAGCCAGCTATTTTGCACCATCCAAGTATAATTTTCAAACACTGAAAACTGAAATTATCTGAAATGGACTAGCATGCAATTCTGGGTGCATTCTACAGGCAGGTGCTTTAACACTACAAAGAAATCCAAACCTACTCCTACAATTTCATAAATTGTCTATATTGTTCATCAATTTAAGTAGAATTCAAATTAAGTAGATTAAATATTTTCATTAAATATATTTATCAATATTGTTGATTAAAATCAAACTGTTTTCACTAGTAAATCTAGTGTAAGTCAGCTCCACTGACAAAGTACTAACTGTGGGTGTGAAATGTGTATATCTATTAATGTTTAGGATTTAGTGTACTGACTTTTTACATAGGATGAAACATTAATGCTCATTGCACAGTAAGCTTTTAAAACATCATTTTGACTCCTCTCTGGATGAACCACTTGACTGGGGGTCAAGTATAGTGTGTTGGTAGGTGAGTTTTGGACAGAAAAAAACATCTCACTCTTAATTGGACAGATCACTCTTTGATCATTCAGCAAGGATGCACTGCTTCTTTTTATGATACATGGTAGATCTCTCAAAGGGGCAGAGCCTTTTAACCTCTGTTATTAGTAAAACAGGAATAAATATATGACATTCTGACAAACATAGCCTTAAGCATTTCAGGACCATTTGAAATAACTTGGAAACTGTTGTAGGTGAAATTTGTAAATTTCACACAAAAATAACACCTACTCAATCTAATCTGTAGCATCTTATTAACTATAATTATTAGGCCTTACTTCTCTTCAACTTTCTGACATTTTCTCCTCTGCTAAGGAAACTCTTAAGCTTCTTAAAAGTGAAATCAGATATTTTAATGTTTTAGATGTGTAATGATTTAAAATAGCCAATGTCAAAATTCAATGTCATAACTTTAATCGAAAAGAAAAAGTGTGGAAGGAACTAAAGCAAGCAATTCATGTGAGGACACCTACTAACATCCGAGTTAAAATCTAAGCTGTTGTGCAGGACTGATCAAAAGTTACTGAAATACTTTACTTACAGTTATTGCTTCATAAGGGATCACAACAAATACTGAAACAAAGGTTCACATACTTTTGCAAGTCACAGATATAAAATGCTAGATCGTTTTTCATTAATTACATGAAGCATAGAATTTGTGAACCCTTCAATGGACATATACACAAAATTGTTGGTACCCTTCGGTCAATGAAAGAAAAACTCACAATGGTCACAGAAAAAACTTTAATCTGACAAAAGTAATAATAAATAAAAATTCTATGAATGTTAACCAATAAAAAAGACATTGCTTTTCAACCATGCTTCAACGGAATTATTTTAAAAAATAAACTCAGGGAACAGGCCTAGACAAAAATGATGGTACCCCTAGAAAAGACTGAAAATAATGTGACCAAAGGGACATGTTAATTCAAGGTGTGTCCACTAATTAGCATCACAGGTGTCTACAATCTTGTAATCAATCAGTGGGCCTATATATAGGGCTCCAGATAGTCGCTGTGTTGTCTGGCGACATTGTGTGGACCACACTCAACATGGACCAGAGGAAGGGAAGGAAAGAGATCTCTCAGGAAAGAAAATTATAGACAAGCATGATAAAGGTAAAGGCTATAAGACCATCTCCAAGCAGCTAGATGTTTCTGTGAATACAGTTGCACATATACAGAAATTTAAGATCCAATGGGTTGTAGCCAACCTCCCTGGACGTGGCCACAGGAAAAATTGATGACAAATCAAAGAGACGGATAATCCGAATGGTAACAAAAGAGCCCAGAAAGACTTCTAAAGAGATCCAAGGTGAACTTCATGCTCAGGGAACATCAGTGTCAATCGTACCATCCGTCCTTGTTTGAGCCAAAGTGGACTACATGGAAGACGACCAAGGAGGACACCATTTTTGAAAACAAATCATAAAAAAGCTAGACTGGTATATGCCAAACTACATGTTGACAAGCCACAAAGCTTCTGGGAGAATGTCCTATGGACAGATGAGACAAAAATGGAACTTTTTGCCAAGGCATATCAGCTCTATGTTCACAGATAGAAAAATGAAGCATATCAAGAAAAGAACACTGTCCCTACTGTGAAACATGGAGGAGGCTCTGTTATGTTCTGGGGCTGCTTTGCTGCATCTGGCACAGGGTGTCTTGAATCTGTGCAGGGTACAATGAAATCTGAAGACTATCAAGGTATTCTAGAGAGAAATGTGCTGGCCAGTGTCAAAGTTTGGTCTCAGTCGCAGGTCATGGGTCTTGCAACAGGACAATGACCCAAAACACACAGCTAAAAACACAGTCAAGTATGGCTAAGAGGAAAACATTGGACTATTCTAAAATGGCCGTCTATGAGCCCTGATCCTATTGAGCATCTTTTGAAGGAGCTGAAACATGCCGTCTGGAAAAGACACCCTTCAAACCGGAAACAACTGGAGCAGTTTGCTCATGAGGAGTGGGCCAAAATACCTGCTGAGAGGTGCAGAAGTCTCATTGACAGTTACAGGAATCTTCTGATTGCAGTGATTGCCTCAAAAGTTTGTGCAACAAAATATTAAGTTAGGGGTACCATCATTTTTGTCTAGGCCTGTTCCATGAGTATTTTTTTTAAATAATTCCGTTGATGCATGGTTGAAAAGCAATGTCTGACTTTCATTGATTAACATTCATAGAATTTTTATTTATTATTACTTTAGTCAGATTAAAGTTTTTTCTGTGACCATTGAGATTTTTTCTTTCATTGACCAAAGGGTACCAACAATTTTGTCCGTGTGTATACAGTTAGATATGTGATGATACTGATATTGATTTTAGTTAATTCACTGCTCACAAATTAATAGATGTTGCAATCTGATTTGAATTTGATGAGAATAATAAAATGAGAAATTCAGGAAACTGCTGCTGGAACTCTTTAATTATTTTAATACATCACTTTAAACTTGAATAATTGCCATTGTGGAAAAAGTTATTTTTTTGATTTCTGGATGCACATACCTAACAATGTTCATTACTTTTACTACTACCTAGTCATATACTTGTTATGTGGCAATAATTTATAATAAAAAGTGTAACTTATTTACACATAGTAAGATAAGCTAAAAGTGAAAAAACAAAACAACAACGATAACAACAAATAATTAAACGTTCACCTTGTTTCATTTGATCTCCCTTCTTTTACACCTCTTACAATGGGTGTGAGCACTGTAGGGTATATCAGATGTATAGCTCCATTTTTTAAAGTGGAAAGTTCCAGGGTGGTACTGATGACAATAGACACCACCTCCATGGGAGAAATGATCCCTATGCCTGTGATGAAGTTGGTCCTCTCCAGATCTTCATCCAGCAGCAGATGACCTAAATAAAATAAATTTATAACAACAAAATAACAAACATTTTGGCGTAAATAAAATGTTTGGTGATTTTACACATATCATGGATTTATCAACAGTTAAGATTTGTTAAAGTCTCTTATGTTCGCTCCTACTGTACATTTCTCTCTCTGCTCTTCAGATACCACCAATGAGAGCTGAACGATGATGCTTCCTTACAATGCTCCCTGGGTTCTGCCTCGCTGCTTCTCCCTGCTGCTATGAGAGCTGGAGATCTCTCAATGCATTTTAATTTTACTCTTTTTCTGAACCACCATCTTGTAAATAAAGCACTGTTTCACTGTTTTCTCTGCCTCCTTTTTCTGTAATAAACTGCTGTTGTTTTCTTTGGGTGAATTAGTTGGTGTCTGATTGTTAGTATACCAGTGGTTTCTTTCTTTTTTCAGGACCAAATGGTTATAGTCGCTATGCCCAATAGTGGTACAGTATAATGGCTCTGATCATTTTTCCCTTTTTCTCAGCTTTAGTAGCTTGCTTCCTCTCACAGATTTGGTCTTTATGTTAGTTTGTTTGTTGTTTTAACACATGTAGATTTAAATCAGGAAATAAAAGGTGAAATTTTACTCTATAGTCTTATATTCATCTATGGATATAAAACCCAAGGGTCTCAAAAATCCAAAAAGATTCTACCTGCTGTAGAAAAATTTACCCTTAAATTTTTGCCAGCCCTGAACAGTCTTATTAGTGCTCTAGCAAACCCAGAGTATATCTGGACAAAGGAGTACCAGCAGCAGTTATATATCTTTAAGTTATGCCTGTAGTTATCCAGTGGCCATACATTTCAGTGCTGCAAAATGCTTTCTAGAAACTATACATTCCCATATAAGGTAATAACTGCTTGTCATCAACAGACATAATGTGAAACATTAATAACTAATATAAGTACACTTTTATAGACTGTTGTTCAGAATGTGATAGGCATATGGATTTATAAGATATTAAATGTAACATAATGGTATAAAGATTGCATCTCACCATTCGTTTATGTACATGAGAGACAGATTAGGTATATTTACCAGTGAAAAATATGGTGGTCTTTGTCTTTGCTTCTACCAGAATCTAAGTTAAAATTTACAGTATTCGAGTTTTTCCACAACAATGTAGCCCTGAAGTACTGTCTGTGTGTGTGAAAGTGTGTGTCTCACCGTTGGAACACTGTATGTCATAACCTGTCCCACCACAGCAGGCCCACTCTTTCCCACGAATTCCTGGCCCTGGGCAGCAGTCAGGGCAGCAGTCTTCCAGATACCCTCGACTCTGGACCTCCACACTCAGAAGCCTTCCAGAAATAACTGCCTCAAATCCCACCACCACTTCCTGCTCACTCAGTGGGTACAGAAACACTCCTGTATCACAAAAGAAAAACAGACCACATTGGGAAATGTGTTGCAGCATAATCCACATGCCCTGTTGTTTATTTCCATCCACTTAATTTGAGGCTTTCCTTTCTAATTTGAGGGTACTGGCATTGAAATTGTTAAGTGTATGAATTACAGCACTTGTTTATATGGTCCTAAAAGCAATTGGACATTTGGCTGCTGCCAAGTCAATCACAGTGAACCCCTTTTTTGACACTGTTCTCTATCAGTTATGCTAATTGATTTATAATTGAATTGCCTGTGTTGCATCTGTTGTACATTGCCTGATCTTTGCCTGACTTTTAACCACAATTTTTGCTTTATAATTTTGATTTGTTTGCTCTGACTGCTTGTATGCAAACATAATGTTTCATTGCCTACATTGAGATTTTCATTTACTCTCCCTCCTTTGAAATGTCTCCTGCAATATCAGCTGTTTGTCAAAGGTGAAAAATGTGATTAATAGCGGAAAATCTCTTTCTTGGGGTACATTATCAGCCTAGAAAGGGTCAACAAACAAACTGTTGTATAAAGGACATTATTTGTATTTACAATATTTACTGTTTAGTGTTACCCAAACGAGGATGGGTTCCTTTCTGAGTTTAGTTCCTCTCAAGGTTTCTTCCTCATATTCTCTCAGGGTTTTTTCCCCCCTTGCCACCATGACTATGACCTCAGCCTTGCTCATCAGGGATAAATGTTAAAGATAAATAGTAACTTGATTTTAAAACTTTACATTTTTTATTCTGTATCTAAACTTCTGTAAAGCTGCTTTGAGACAATGTCCATTGTTAAAAGCACTATACAAAGAAATTTAATTATTTGAGCAGATTATAATAAGCAGATTATTATAATGATATAAGTGTTTACACATTTTATATCCATTGTATATTTGTATATGTTATTTGCTAATAGAAAAACTGAAGGCCAAATTGGCCAAAAAAGAAGTCAGAACTGGAGTTGCAGTAAAGGCATGCCAAAAGCTCAAAAGATAAGAAACCCAGTCTAGTGCTGCCACTGTGTTCCAGAATTCAGTCATTGGCTGCTATGGATTTGCAACCAAGTATTAAACATTTGAAAACAGTTTGAGATTATTTTTCAATTATTTATTTATTTAATTTATTATTCAATTACAATATACAGTAACATTGCCAGTGGCCAAATATCAAATATTTATTTCTTAGCAGGGGTAAGTGTGGATATGTGTGTTTACCTTCCACAGGTTTTGGGTCAGTGTTAACATATGTCAAACATGCTGTTATTCCCAGCGAGTAGCCATTGGCACAAGACGTAATATGAGAGCTCTTCAGCAGCAGTGGAGCCCATGTGTCACGGTTTCTTAAACCTGGCATATTCCTGCACACAGACATGCAAGTACTGCAGTTGTTTATCATCCATAAGTGATCATAAAAATACATATAATTAATTCATTAATCCATCTATCCATCCATTCATTAATGTTCAATAAGCACTTTATCTTATGCATTTGATCTGATCTCGGGAGCAGTTGATGCAAACAATAATAGTATACTAGTCTTTTACTTGGCACCATTTACAAAAACATTCTCACACTTATTCACATCTACCCTGAATTCATACTCAACATGTCTTGTAATCATCATATCAAGAGGTGTTTTGTGGCTCCCTGTGTTTTTTTTCTGTGGGTAACGGGTCCAAATGGCTCTTTGAGTGTTTAAGGTTTCCGAACCCCTGCCTTAGACCCTCATTCAGATGCCACTCAACAGTGTTTCATGTAAGATATTGTTTAACAATTAATTAAATAAGCCTAGGGTCTAGTTAATTGCAGTTTTTTGAGAGGTTGTTGGAAAACAGAATTAGAATTATGCATAATGAATTGTCAAATTCACTCAGTCAAAGAGTTCATAAAGATTTTTATCAAGTATATTGAACAAATAGTTTCACTGTGCTGCTCCACAGTTAAGAAACATGGTTACTGAACTCACACCACACATCAAAGCTAATAAGCACAGTTTCTTCATCAGACAGGGTTCTCCACCATAAAATGTCTATCTCTGAACTTCCCTTAGAGACACACATACACAGACTAAAAGACACAAACACACATACATGTTGCCACGCAACCAGAAGGCGGTACAAGTTAATCATTTGCAAAACAAAAGGCAGCTGTGGAAATACATTTGTGTCTGTGTTTCTATCTATCTATCTATCTATCTATCTATCTATCTATCTATCTATCTATCTATCTATCTATCTATCTATCTATCTATCTATCTAAACACATAGGTGATATAAATAATATTAAACTCATTAAAATGGCTGGGGTGACATGTGACATATTAAGTGAAAAGTGTAAGGATGTAACTTGGGACCAGGAAATGTGTGGGTCCCAGCATCTCCAAAACAGCAGGTCTTTTCAGAAAACACTAAAAAAGGGGAACAGGTAAATGTTAATTACATTTACGACATTTAGCAGACACCCTTATCCAGAGTGACAAGCAACTGAGGGTTAAGGGCCTTGCTCAGGGGCCCAGCAGTGGCAGCTTGGTGGACCTGGGGTTCGAACCCATGAACTTCCGATCAGTAGCCCAACACCTTAACCACTGAGCTACCACATCCCATAATTGAACAGCCAATGACTGAGAAAAAGGGAGTGCTGATGGTTGCAGGGAGTTTAAGGAATCTAGGATGTTGTGTGCTGGCACCTAGCACTGCTACTTGATAAAATGTACTTAATGAAATAGATATCCACATGTTTTTAGATACCCATACATATTTTAAGACAGACCTCAAATAGACATACTATGTTTTTAAAAATAGTAAATAGAGTCTATCTTGGTTTGTCTGTGTGTGTGTGTGTGTGTGTGTGTGTGTGTGTGTGTGTGTGTGTGTGTGTGTGTGTGTGTGTGTGTGCAGTGCACATATTTGCTAATCAGCAGAGTTTGTTGTCTGCTAATGGCCTTCATGTCCTCTCATGTAAGTGGCCAACATCTGCTACCTGAACAGTTAGTCCGCTTACTGAGATTTACTGCACACAGTTTAAATGTGTCTCACACACACACACACACACACACACACACACACACACACACACACACACACACACACACACACACACACTCTTTTGCTGTGGAAAAATAATACTCTCAATCGCAGTATTTGAGCATATGATTTTGTGTAATCATACTTTTTTGGGAATAATGAAATCAGTTTTGTTTTATTTATTTTTTATGACAACAACTAATAATGTATTTAACCCCAGAAGACTGCAAGTTTTTCAGGAACAGAACAAGTACCAGACAACAGAACAAGTACTAGATACATGTGGTTCAGATTCCAACAGTGATTCTTTTGTATGTATTTCTTAAAATATATTTTTAGGAGAAATGTATGGTATTTGATCACTGGGCATGGACACCTAAAAAGAAACACAGCACCTAAAATAGGCTTTTTTGTTAATTTAATAATCCCTTCTACTTAGACACATGGACAATTTTGTTGGTACCCTTCCATTAAAGAAAAAAAACTCACAATGGTCACTGAAATAACTGGAAACTATTATTAAATTAAATTAGCATTAAAAAAAATCTAGTGAAACTGGCCTTGACAAAAATGATGGCACCCCTAGTAAAGATAATAATAATACTAATACTAATACTACTACTACTACTACTACTACTAATAATAATAATAATAATAATAATAATAATAATAATAATAATAATAATAATAATAATAATAATTTGACCAAATGGACATTTTAAACTAAAGTGTCTTAGCATCACATCTGTTTTCAAACTTGTAATCATTCAGTCTGCCTATTTATAAAGGATTAAAAGTAGTCTCTGTGCTGTTTGGTATCCTTGTGTGCACCACACTGAACATGGGCCACAGACGGATAAGGAGAGAGTTGTCTCAGAAGATTAGAAGGAAAATTACATACTATAGATATAAATTATATATATAAGCAGAGTTCTCTTGGCATGTTTGCATGTCTCTTGGCTCCTCTTAGTTGTATATAGCACTACGCCAACGAATTTAATTAACATTGACAATTAACTGTAGATTATATATGAATTTATAAATGACCAGTATTAAATAAGCAGTACTGTACATCATATTGTGTTGGCCTGCAGAATGTTAAATTAATCAACATCATTATGTTGGCTTTGTAGAAGCCAACATTCTGATTTCCGTTATAAGCTTATTATCATTATTATGTTGGCTTGTAGTAGCCAACATTCTGATTTCCGTTATAAGCTTCTTCTTATTATTATTCTTATTATTCTTATTATTCTTATTATTCTTATTATTATTATTATTATTATTATTATTATTATTATTATGTTGGCTTTGTAGAAGCCAACATTCTGATTTCCGTTATAAGCTTATTATTAATATTATTATTATTTTGGCTTTGTAGAAGCCAACATTCTGATTTCCGTTATAAGCTTATTATTATGTTGGCTTTGTAGAAGCCAACATTCTGATTTCCGTTATAAGCTTATTATTATTATTATGTTGGCTTTGTAGAAGCCAACATTCTGATTTCCGTTATAAGCTTATTATTATTATGTTGGCTTTGTAGAAGCCAACATTCTGATTTCTGTTATAAGCTCATTATTATTATTATTATTATTATTATTATTATTATTATTATTATTATTATTATTATTATTATTATGTTAGCTTTGTAGAAGCCAACATTCTGAGTTCCATTATAAGCTTATTATTATTATTATTATTATTATTATTATTATTATTATTATTATTATTATTATTATTATTATTCTTAGACAAAGATTTATTTAAAAAAATGCGGCCTAGGGCGTTCGAGCCACATGCACCAAATTCGGATATGTTGTAGACGCTGGTCTGAAGTTTGTTGCTCCTATTTTTCTAAGCGATCGGAATTCCGGCATTCCCGGTACAGAAGCTCAAAGTGGCCTTTTTTCCCCATAGACTTCCATTAGAAACTTTTGAGGTTTATAACTTAGCAAGTTTTTGAGCGATTTACACCGAGCTCGGACAGGTTCTTTAGGACCTTACTCCGGACGAAGTTTTTATTCCGGAGTTCCTACTGAATTTTTGGTTTTCCCGTAGTCGACGGTCGAACATCCCATAGACTTGAATAGGGAATTTCGAAAATTCCTCTAAGCTCTCACACACACAATACATCCAACATTAAGAATTGCACGTACTGTTCTATGCAGTATAATAAGTAGAATCCCATAATGACTGCAGTATTGACATGAAATGTACAAACCCTCAGTAGCCACTTTTTGCCAAAAGTATTGGCACCCCACCGGGTATTCTGGTGACGTCACTCGACACCACATGACGTCACGTGTAGCCCCGCCCCCAAAACAAGCGAAATCAAAAATTTGCACAACATGGACATGTGACATATCAAAGCACTCAGCACAATGAGGGGAACTGCCCCACGGGTATTCTGGTCACGTCACGTGACGCCACGTGTAGCCCTGCCCCCAAAACAAGCGAAATCAAAAATTTGCACAACATGGACATGTGACATATCAAAACACTCAACACAATAAGGGGAACTGTCCCACTGGTATTCTGGCCACGTCACGTGATGTCATGTGAAAATTAAAAATTTGCACAACATGGACATGTGACATATTAAAACACTCAGCACAATGAGAGGAACTGCCCCACGGGTATTATGGTTATGTCACGTGACATCACGTGAGGTCACGTGACATCACGTGAAAATTAAAAATTTGCACAACATGGACATGTTACATCTCAAAACACTCAGCACAATGAGGGGAACTACCTCACAGATATTCGGATGACGTCACATGCTCATGTCCGCTCACCTCCAAAAGTATTGGCACCCTAGTGGTCCAGTAGCTTTCACAATCTTTCTGTCCACTCGCCTCCAAAATGCACCGGCCTTTGCGAATACTTGCACCGTCAAAGCCAACATCAAAGTTTGTTGCGACGAAACTTTACAAATCTAGTTGTATATTGGTAACTCAGTTCAATAGATAAAATATAAACAGAATATTGTTCATAATACATTTGTTTGTCTAACAAAGAACAATGACAAATCTTACTTACAGTGACTGTAAAACATCTACACACCCCTGGTAAAATTTGGAGGATTCAGTGATGTAAAAATTAAACAACGATAAATCATTCAATTCTTTCTCCAGCTTTAACATGATGAACACTAGCAACAATTAAATCCAAGTAAAAAACAAATAGAAATAATTAAGAAGAAAAATGTACAATAATCTGGTTGCATATGTGTGCACAGATCTTACAAAGCATGTATGGGATGGGTGTGTAAATATAGAGGGTTTTGATGAATTGTGATGATTGCTGTCTCGGCCAACTCACAATTTCACTCAGGTTTTTTGAAGTGGCTGGCTGCTTTATTTCCCAGGATGCCCTCATGTCTGTGTTACCTACTGCCCTTTTTCTGGTTGGAGCTCTCTTATTTTGGGAATCAAAATCTGCTACTGAGGATGAACAGTTATGTACAGGATACCACTTTGAAACCATGAAGATGGTTTTCATGAAACCATGAACAGCTTTGCACTAAAGTCTCCATTAGCACACAGTAACTTCAACAAAACAGACATCATATTAAAAATAAAATGAATTCCCAGGTTAAATCCAGGTCACATCTGGATTGCATTATGAGACTAAGGTTATACATTTAAAATATATATCCTGAATTTGTATGTTTCTGTGAAGCTGCTTTGTAACATTTTAGCATATATATATATATATATATATATATATATATATATATATATATATATATATATATATATATATATATTATGGCAACATTAATGCAGCTACAGGAATATCTGGCAGGTAGTTGGCACTCCCGGTGACAACAATGTATCACATTCAAAATAAAATCTATTGTCCAATGTAAAAAATACTTTGCCTAGAGAAGTGGCATGTAAATAATAATAATAATAAATAATAATTCATGCTGAGCGGTAGTGTGAGCTTGGTTATGAAGGGATTGTCAGGATGGTTCCTGTTAAACTTGTCACAAAGCGGAGGGTCCAGGATGTCATGATAGTTAACCCAAGATCTTTCCTCTGGACCATAACATTCCATTCAAATAAGTACTAAGTTGGTTTTTCCTCCGGTGGGAGTCTAGAATAGCATGGACTTCCTAGGCAGGCACCCCCTTAATTTACAGCAAGGGTAGTAGGATAACGGTGCCCATTTTGGTGTCAGGATGGTCATGGGCTGACTTGATGAGGGAGAAATGGAATAAAGGTGAGATGCAGTAGCTGGAGGGGAGTCCATAAGTGACTGGGTTGACTTGCCATAAAACCTAAACCATAAAAGTCCGATGTACCTGGGACTGAGTTCATGACATGGTCATTTTAGTTTAAGGTTCTTGGTGGAGAGTCATACCCTTTATCCCAGTTGGGAGGTGGATGAGTTCGGACATGATGGTCGGACTGTACACGTTGGTGCCTGATGATAGTCTGAAGATAAACATGAGCACTTTACCACATGGGCCTGGCTTTGTTGAAACCACTCGTCCAGGGTCAGCAGCTCCGTCAACTCACCGGACCAAGGAAACAGGGGAGGTTGGTAACCCAGATTACACTGGAAGGGTGTGAGGCCAGTCAAGGAATGATTTAGCAAGTTCAGCACCTATTCAGCCCAGGTAATGGAACCCAACTAGGTGTTGTTCTTGACTGCAGTATGAGCAGTCAAGAACAACGAACTTGACGTGAACTGAGCTCCCTGGTGTGTGACACAATATCTTCTAGAATGCCATTATTTTAAAAGAAGTTGTGAAACAGTGCTGTGGCCATCTCCATTACTGAGTGATGTCCATTAACTGTTTGATGTCCCTTGAGGGGCACCGGTCTGCAGGCCTTAGAAAAGTGCTCTATTATGATTAAGATGTCTGTGTACCCGTGAGAGGTAATAAGGTCTGTGACAAAATCTATGTGGGACCATGGATGTACTAGTATAGGGAGGGGTACACACTGGTTAGTTTTCTGCCTCAGGGGTGTAGGTACATACTGTTTTGTGGATGGACACTCATGAGGGAGGTTCTCAGTCCTTTGAGCTTTGATTAATAGAAGTTCCCGGCTACCCACATCGTAGTTTGACTAAGCCTGGGTTAGTTTCCTAAAATAGTAGGCACATGGGAAGAGTTTAACAGGGTTTCCATGGTGTTGAAATAATACGGCCACTATATATCCTAGCTGGAGGCATCAACCTCGAACTCGTTGTCGTTTTGTAGCGCTGTTAGTAGCTCCTGGTAGGCCGGCAGGAGTTCACCTTGTTAAGCCACAAGCCATAATAACACTGCTGGATACATATTAGTAGGCAAAGTATTCTGTAAGGAACCCCCGGAAGCCAATCTGAATAACTTGGAGGTCATTTTAGAACAGTCCACAGATCAAACAACTCAAATCAAGTTCAGAAAATCAGAACAGGCAGTCAGCAAGGCAATCAAATCAAAATGGAAAATTCAAAAGAAAGAAAGACAAGGCAAAGTCGATACACAGAATGACAAAAGTAATAGCAAAGCAACGATCCAACATGATTTAACTTGGTTTAATTTTTTTTTATATCACATAAATCTGCAATTTTAACAGGGTTGTGCAAAATATTTATATCCACTATATACATTAAATATGTAAACATATATTAAGAATTATATTAAGAATTATTATATTGGAGGATGAGATTTTGCAAAGATTTGTTCAAAAATAACTCCTGAATCCTCTGGAGGCCTTGCCCTCGTTCATATTAAAAGCTGTTCTCTCTAATATAAAATTCATTAATACAAAAGTCATTTATAAAAAATGATTTGAAAAACTAGAGTTGTGTTATTTATGTGTATTACAAGAGTATTACAAAAAGGCAGTCCTACAGACACCTTTATATATTATATATATACCTTCATCTTAACCAACGCAAGGTCACAACATCATCCGTTTCTTTTAATTATCTCACGACAAAAACATGATTCAGTTTGACTGGTATGTATACAGCAATCTTTCCACTTACTAGTGAGTTTCCAGCTCGTTTTTTCCGCTTCTCAGTAACCGCTTTTCAGTGTCGTTTTCCAGGTGCCTGCTTTTGCTGCTCGTCTCACGGTGGCTGGAGGCGCTCGGATTGCGCTTTGGTGAGCTTTTTACGCACGCGCATGTCTATGCAAATCCATTCTTTAGACTCTGTCACTCAGACATGATGGTTGAAACGTAATGGTTATTGCATGAAGGACAGCATGAAGGGTTTAGGCGTGAGCACAGTTTCTACTATAAAAATAAGGATTTTATTTAAACTCTAAATTTAGTTAAATAAAATATGTGATTTAAGGGCTGAACATTTAGATTCTAAATAGTGTTCTCAAATTATAGCAAACATAGAAAATATACTATTGGTTTCTGGTCCATATTTTTTTCTAGTTCCATAGTTTACCAAAGGAACATTAAGCAGCAATTGTCATCAATGATGTTTATACACAACATTTATAACCTAATGTCCACTTTTAAAGTATTAGATTGACTAGGCTAGTTCTTTGGGCAGTTCTAGCCCAGTATATTTTACTATAATCAGATGAAGATGAATCAGAGTTGATCAGATCAAAATTTCCTTAAATTCATAACTAGATGTGTTAAAAAAAATTGGAACGTGGCACCTATGGTGGCCGACCATATTCTATTTATTTCTTATAATATTGCTGTAATATTGTAATCTAGTATATTATTTAATATTTTATATATTACTTTTTTATAATTATAATAATTATTTTTTTTATATTTTTTATTCTATTATTCTTATGTCACTTAATTCTACATTGCAATAGACTTTCTGTTTTAAAGTAATTATTGTCTATTCAGTTTAAATAATTATACAATGCTGTCCAGGATTGTTTACTGCACATTGTCCGTCTTGTATGTAGATACATACAAACCATTTCAAAAATGTCTGTCAGGGATTCAAGAGTTGGATGCAAGTGGTTTATTTAGAGTTAAAACACAAACACAGATTTAGGAGTCTAAACACAAACTATGGATACAAAACAGGAACTATGAACATGACACAGACACAGCAGGTAGCACAGACCAACCTACTGTTGCTCTTCTGGTATTGTCTAAATATTTCACTAATGTGTGAGTGTCGCTGTAAATCACTAATTTTTTATCCCATAGCTCTTACCCTGAAACTTGGTAGCTAAGCAATCTTTGTGAGTGAAGCTCTTGCCATCTGTGCCTCAATAATGTAATGTTAGTTACTGTACATAATTGTATGTGTAAAATCATATGCACCTATTATGTTTTATAGCTCAGTTATTAAGGTTTTTAATTACATTTTCTTTGATATAACTTATTAACATTTATAACAGATTAACATGATATAACAGATTAACATTTACAGTAATCAGTAAAGAGTATTCTATCATATTCTATTCTATTCAGTTCAGTTTAGTTCAGTTCAGTTCAGATTTGCTGTGTGTTAGACAGGAGATGCAAGTAAATACAGCATTATCTTATACAACAAACAGGCAGGGTTTAGGTAATGATCAAACATTATAAACTAGACAGGGCTAAGGCAAATCATGAAAAACAAACAAAATCTGTTAATCAGGTAGACAATCACACTACTAAAACTTGGCAAGACCTGTTGAGAAACGCAGAGTGTATAGAGAGTGGGTAATGAAAGTTCTTTTATACTGTAAGGCTGTAATTGTTGCTGAACTTAAAACATGCATTAAAACAGTCTCTGTTGTGGCTGTGTGCTGTAGACTGTAGCGTATGTATGTGAATAACATTGATTATTTTCTTACAATTGTCCCTGTAAATAGGTTATATATACTATACAGCAAATGAACAGTGATCAGTTCTCAAAATTTATTGTAGTGTGTTCCTGTTATGGTGTAAATGGAATGCAATTAAGTAAAAGTAGCTATACTGTCAAAATTAAAATAAAGCATGTTGTTTATAAATAATTTACAGTTTCATGTCACAGGTCATACACCATGGCAAGACACAAAGTAGTCGTAATGCATCAGCAAGGTCTCTCCCTGGCAAAGATTTGACAGCAGTTTCAAGATGTGCTGTGGCGTCTATGGTCCTCCACGGTTTGGCCTAGGAAACTTAATGCAGCGTGTGACTTAGGTACACCCATCTACTGTCCGGAGAAGTTGTCTTTGTGAAAGAATTGTCTTGTGAAACAAGGCAAAGGGACTCAACTATGCACAAAAACATAGGAACTGGTGTGCAGAAAAATGGCAGCAGGTGCTATGCACTGATGAGTTGAACTATTTGGCTGTAGTAAGAGGTAGTTTATTTGCAGAAGGGCTGGAGAGCAGTACAATAATGTGTGTCTGCAGGCAACAGTAAAGCAGGTGAAGATTTTGGCTGCATTTCTGTAAATGAAGTTGTAGAATAGGTCATGATTAATTGTGTTCTCAATGCTGAGAAATGCAGACAAAAATGTATCTGTCATGCAATACCATCAGGATGGTGTCTGAACCCTTATTCTGCAGAACCCTTATCTCAACATCATTCAGTCCTATATATATATATATATATATATATATACACACACACTATCCAAATTGTCATATAATCACTCTGTTTAATTCAACCTAGGCTCTCTAATATTATAATTAAAATCTCTAAAGCTACTGAATATTTTGAAGTTTTAATATGTTGCCGGCATCTGCTGGTGAATACCTGTAAATGTTGCATCACAAAATTATAATGACCAAAACACATAATAATTAGAAAGGTTTCATCAGGGCATTGTGGTTTGCTTTAATATCTTTGATAATGCAATATTTCCACCAAAACCAAAAACTTCCAAACGTTTTAAAACGATACCTAGCCCTTCTCTCAGTGATTGCAAGAACTAAACCTCAGTTAAGGTTCATATCAACACACTGCGTTTATAACAATTTAATATTATGTATAACATTGATTAAACGATTGTGGTTATTTCAGAGGAAGGTCCATAATAACAATAGCTGTTACCTTCAATTCAGGGATAAAATTTTCACAGTAAATTTCACTTAATGTATAGTTCAAGCAGATTTTCTTACTTAATTCTACTTTTTCTAAGAATATCAGCAACTTAGGAACGTGTTAAACAGGGAAAACTGTATGTAGTTTAATAAATAAATGTTGCGGTGATATATGTAAATTTACACCTGCAGATGGCAGTGTTCATTGTTTTTGCTTAGCTTAGTTTTGTTCTTAGTTCAAATCAATAATGAATGTTCAAAGCTTCTTGGATGTGTTTGTGGCACCTATCATGACCAAAAACCTTAATACGTGTTCAACTAACACATTACATGTGATGCTGTAATGCCTGTTTTTCTTGGCATAATATTGAAATCCTCTTCTAAAGCAGCCTACACAAGCTATATCTCAGTGCAAAAACAAATAGAAAATAAAACAATTTCAAGTAATGCAACAATACCAACACAATACGGCAGTGTGAATACTGTACAAAAAGAACAAAATGACATGAGTACATTTTTATATTACCCACCAACCATTTGAGTGAAATAAGGGAAAATAACACTCACATCACGATGAGCTCCAACATAAAACCAGATACACTTTACAAAGGATAAAATCTCCAATATATGTTGTTCACTGCGTAAAGAATCACATTAAATACACATCACATGAAAAGCACAACAACATTTGAAGAATAAAGTGTACAACATTTCCTTAATGTTAAATAAAACGGGCTAACCCACATGGAAAGAATCTATATGTGGATATATGCGCATATATGAAACCTATATGTGGCATATATGCACATATATGCTGCATATATGCACATATATGGCAATATATATGCTGCATATATGCGTATATATACTGCATATATGCTGCATATATGCGTATATATGTCGCATATAGGTTTCATATAAGCTGCAGGATCATTTTGTAGCTCATATCTCATTTTGGCAACTGTGGATCCATACTAATGCTTTTCTTGCGTCTTATTTCCATAACGTTATTTATACTGCCAAGCTCAGATCGACCGCTACAGCGTCGCGTAGTTGATGACGTTGTCCGCATGCGAACAAGAAATCAGGCTGTGTATCAACCCAAAAGATCTCAACACTGCCATAAAAAGACCACATCACCCTATGCGCAGCGTAGAGGAAGTGGCATCCCAGATGTCGGGAGCAACTGTATTTTCAGTGCTAGACATGAAGAACTCTTTCTGGCAGATTTGCTTAGATTGCAAGTCCTCTATGATGACCACATTTGGGCGTTATAGATTTCCCCGTATGCCTTTTGGTATAAACTCCGCAAGTGAAGTGTTCCAGCGCTCAATGGAGCAGTTATTTTCAGGGTATCCCTGCGCAATTATTGTTGATGACATCATTGTTGGAGGTCGCAACATTGCTGAACACGACATAAATTTGAAGAGAGTGTTGAACAGAGCATGTGAGGTAAAGCTCAATCTAAACCCTGTTAAATGCAAATTTTGCCTAGATCAAGTCAGCTATGTGGGACACATCTTTACAAGTGAAGGCCTGTAAGCTGATCCTTCCAAGACAATCTCCGAGATGCCGGTTCCCGAGGATGTCCCTGCACTATAGCGTTTCCTTGGAATGGTAAATTATCTGGGGAAATTTATACCAAACTTCAGTGACATTGCTGCACCCCTCAGAAAGCTGACACACAAAGAGACTGCATGGTGCTGGTATCCACAACACCAAAATGCATTTGAAACTCTCAAGTCATGTTTGTCCTTCCCACCTGTCCTAGCATACTATGATGTGAAGAAGCCGGTTACACTAACCTGCGACGCCGCATGTTTCGGGCTGGGTGCTGCTTGAATGCAGGAGGTCAGACCAGTTGCATATGCATCTCGCACACTCACAGACACAGAGACACGATATGCTCAGATAGAAAAGGAGCTGTTAGCTGTCGTGTTTGCTTGTACTAAGTTCAGAGACTATGTGTATGGAAAGCCCACACTTGTTGAAACGGACCAACAACCCCTGGTGACCATTCTAAAGAAACCAATCCACACAGCCCCTGCAAGACTACAAAGAATGTTGCTCAGGTTACAGTGCTACAACATCACTCTGGTGTACAAAAGGGGTAAGCACATGTATCTCGCTGACACCCTATCACGAGCTCCAAACACAGAAGTCCCTCCGGACTTCAAAAATGACACATTTGAGGTCATGTCTGTCAATTACATCTCGACTGCCCAGCTAGAGGAACTCAGAAAGCATACAGCAGAGGATGAAGTGCTACAGGGTCTCAGCACTGTGATTCAAAGAGGTTGGCCAAATAAAGAACATAGATTGTGCCCAGCTGTGCGTCCATATTTTCCTCACAGAGATGAGCTTGCTGTGGAAGACGGAATAGTAATGAAGAGTCATTAAAACAGTCATTCCTCACTCATTACAGGGAGAATACATCCGTATATTCCACAGAGGACACCCTGGTCTGGATGCTACTAAGCACAGAGCAAGAGGTATACTTTTCTGGCCAACAATGATGGCTGATATCACTGCAGAACTCCTAACATGCTCAGTTTGCAACAGCACAAAGCCACATCAACCGAAAGAACCATTAAAGCCATACCCTGTTCCAGACCTGCCTTGGTATACTGTGGCAGCAGATATGTTTGAATGGCATGGCCAAAACTACCTAGTGCTTGTGGATTCATACTCGGGTTGGTATGAGATTGACCTTCTCCGTGACATAACTGTCAGCTGTAATAAAGAAACTGAAGAGACATTTCTCTGTCCATGGCACACCTCACACACTCATTTCTGATAATGCCAGGCAGTACACAAGTCAGCAATTCAGAGACTTTGCCAAAGAGTGGGACTTTACACATGTCACCAGCAGTCCAGAGTTCCCACAGTCAAACGGCCTAGCAGAAAGAGCGGTCCGCAGTGCCAAACAGCTGATGGAGAAATCTCACAGAGATGGGACGGATGTATTTCTTAATCTCCTGAATCTGAGAAACATTCCCCGAGACTCAATGTTGGGTTCCCCTGCACAAAGCCTGCTGTCACGACAGACACGGTCAGCCATTCCTGTTAATTCCAGTCTGTTGGAGCCAGCTCCCAAACATGCCCAGCAAGTCACTGCTCAGCTCCGTCATAAGAGAATGACCCAGAAGCGGTACTGCAATGCCTCAAGCCATCCATTACAACCATTGGCAGAGGGACAAGTTGTTAGAATGCAAACCCCGAAAGGTTACAACCACCTTGGCACAGTAAAGGTGGTGAATAAGGAGCCCCGGTCATACACTATCCAATGCAAAGGGAAAACATACAGGAGGAACAGACGCCACATCATTCCTGTTGCTGAGCGCCCTCCATCATGGCTCAAGCCCGAGGACATTCACTCTCAGAACACCACTACACATACACAGGACTTTGCTCCCCCTGCACCACACTCACCACAAACACACCTTCCACAACCAGAATCCACTCCTACTGACCTGCCAAAACACACTGTACAATCTCCTATTAATGTTAGTAATACACCTTACAGAACACGTTCAGGTCGTATCTGCAAGCCTAATCCAAGATATGAGCAGTGAGTTCTAGTAATGGCATATTTAGCAGCACTTAGGTTATTATTTTGAGTACCTGTGTAAATGTGTTTATTATGGACTTTTCCATAATAAACATCTTGAGATTTGTATCTGCTAATGTTCATTTATTCACTGCAATGGATACAATGTTATAATACAAGTCATTCATATTCATGGTTATTGATCAAGTGTCATGCCAGTACTGTTCATTGTTAAATATGTTTCTTCCCTTTGATAGGAGGTTTCAGCTAAAGGAAGGGGATGTAGATCATTGTGATAGATGATCTGTTCAGAAATACAATGTGATTTGTATGTTCTAATGTGCTGCACCTTAAACATGTGTTGGGCTCTTTAAGAAGGTATATTCCCACCCCCTGGGGGCGTATGTGTAGTGGATATACAGATTCAATTATGAGGGGACTTTTATTTTGATATGGGCGCCGCCATTTTGTTTTCGATCCGATGTGTGCGCGAAAAATGTATGTAGAAGAAGGAAAAAGGGAGAAGAGCAGTGGTGTGCTTATGAAGAACGTGCAGTTTATTTTGAACTTAATCAGCATAGGAAGTTACATTTAGACTACTGACATGCATCAAAGCTACCTGCTGTGCTTTTAAGTCTCCGTTCGTCTTAACGAGCCTGTTATCATTAGCAACGTAGCAAGTTTTTCGTTGTGCTCGTGCATGAGGCTGGACAACAGGCCTGTTAAGGTCATTCGAGTTATTAAGTGCAGAAGTGGAATATCCCCGTGTTTTTGGTTTCTTTTTGTGATATTCATCCAGATTTTTGTTAGTTCAAACGAACTCAAAGCGTAGTGGATGCTTTTGTGGATACTATTGGCTGATTCGTTGGATGGCATCGTGTGTTCATTGTTTCCTCTAATTGATCACCGTTGGGAAGGATTGTGGCCTCAGTACCCTGAACAGTACCCTGCCTACCCGGACACCTTTCAACACTCCGTCCAGGACCCAAGGGTGGTGATGTACAATAATTTGTTACCTTTACTTTTCAACAAGTGTCAAAACAGAACTGTGTTTTAAAGAAACTGTTGTTCAAGAAACTGACGTGTGAGTTTCCCATGTATTTTTGTTGCCAGTCTATGGACATTTTGACTCTTGAATGGACTGAGTATTTTCAGTGTGGAAAAAGAACATGGTTTTTTAATGTTTAACTGAAAGTCACATTGTTTTTTTCTTTACGGTTATATGTATATTGATTTAGTTCTGAGCCTTTTCATAAGAGTACTGTTTTTATTTAAATAAATATTTACACTTACACACACTTCAGGCTACCACCATGAATAAGATAGATCCTGAAGCCCACCTCACCTTATCTGTAGTCCCACATGACAACACGATAGACACCAACATATAACCACTCATTATACTGAGACCTAAAGCATTGTGTGGGAGGACTAGGATCCTGTTGCCCACTCAGTCTTCCTTAGTCAAAGGTTTATCTGCCCCACAAGGTGGTGGCATATTTCCCTCCACCACATATGTACTAAGAACATGTGAGCCATGTTCATGTGTAATGCGTTGTATGTCGGACACGAGTTCTGTTAATAAAAATATCTTCACGTTGACCACTAACTGTCTCTGTGTAAATTAACGGACAAACAACAGTATTGGCAGTCGTCTTGAATATATTTGATTTGATCTTTTTTGGTCTGTATGCTGCTTATCTTTCTTAGGCTGAATGATTCTGATGAAACACAAAAGGTTGGTGTATTAGGGTGCTTTCGCATCTATAGTTCGGTTCATTTGTTCCGGACCAAAAGCAAAAAATGATACATTGTAGCTTTTTAGCAGTTTTGGTTCCTTTTCACACCACACTGATCGTTCTGTTCCGCACCAGTTGAAACGAACCAAAATGCAGTCATGTGATAACATCCACATCACTCATTGGCCACATGTCTTTGAGTGTATTTCCTAAACTGCTTCTTGATTGGTCAGAATAAACGTGCGGGAAATTTCAACGAAACTCCGGAAGTAAACAAAAAGAGGAAAATACAGGAAAATACAGCATACAGTACACCATGGAGAGACGACTGCGTGCTGCAATTATGTTTGTGGTTGTAATCTACTTCATCGCTTGTATACAGCATTCTATGCAAAGTCTTAATTTTCAGAATGAAGCATGGATGCGGCTTGAAAATATCATTTTAATGCACTGCAAACGGCGAAGACGCATCGCAAGACACTTCAGGTGGCGGCAAGCATTACTTTTGCGAAACTGTGACATGCTCATCTTCCGAAAATATTGCCAACGACCCACTACAGCAGCTGGTTTGGTCCAAAATGCGCAATACTTTTTGCAGTTAGGTCTATTTGACCTTGGATCGTGTTCTCACTTCAAACAAACTCTGGTAGGGTTTGTTTGTGAGCGTACCGAGACCACCTCTTCAAGGAGGTCTCGGTACGCTTGTTTGGTCTGCTTTTGGTGCGCACCAGAGTTCGATTGCTGCATTCTCACCTGCCCAAACGAACCGCACCAAATGAGCAATCAAACTCAGGTACATGTACGATTCAACTGAACTAAACAAGGCAGGTGTGAAAGCACCCTTAGTATACATTTTTAATGTGTATTTTAATATCACCACATAGAATATATACATGAATGACTTCTTAAGCTTTTTGTTCATTTTATTCTATTTTTATGAGCATCTTTCACAAACACGACATTGTTAGTCATAGAAAAGAAATATCTTTAAACTATCTTTCAAAATAACATTTCATCATTTTCTATTGCTTAAGTCATGTAATCTTTTTGAGCAACTGATTATCTGAGTGTATTTGGATTTTGAATTATAATTAGCTTTTTGCACCATGTAGTAGTGTATTTCCTCTACTACAGGGGTGTCAAACTCTGGCCCGCGGGCCAAATTATATTATAGTTTAATTATATTTAATTATATAATTATATTTGGCCCGTCAGATCATATCAAATGTGCATTACAGCTGGCTAGCCGCATGCTCCGCTAATATAAAATCCCAGAATGCTTTGCCACTGTATTGACGCATAGTCACGAACAGCAAGCGCCCCTCATTCTCTGTTGACAGTCGCTAACAACCATGCTACAGTCACATCGGGCAAGTTAATTCCACCCTCCACAAAAATGGCCAAACGAAAGATGGACAATAGGAGCTTTCAAGAGAGGTGGGAGGCAGATTATCTGTTCATGAATATAAAGGACAGACCTGTTTGTCTCGTGTGCTAACGGAGCTAACGTGTCTGTAAAGAACGAATATAACATAAGAAGACACTATGAAACGAAACATTATGAGAAGTATAAGGATCTAGACCAGGGGTCGGCAACCCGCGGCTCCGGAGCCGCAAGTGGCTCTTTCACCCCTCTGCTGCGGCTCCCCGTAGATTTGGAAAATAAATATTTAATTTAAATTTTTTATTTTTGTTAGTTTTTAAAAAATGTAATTCTGAATTCTAAGATCATGATGCTCTTGTAACATTAAAATAAACCGTGTTTAATTAAATTTTTTTTTTTGGTCGCTCAAAATATGCGTCATAACTGCCGACTTGCGAAATCCGACACACAGAAGCAGGCGCAGTTTTGGTTTGCTGCAGCCGGCAAGTACATTTTTTTATGTCATGCAGGGCGTTCAAGTGTCACGCATTGGGAGTGACAGTCACGCATTTGGGTCTTTTCTCACGCTCTCCCGCCGCACATCATATTCTCAGCGCCCAAAATGTATCAGTCCTCACTGCTGTCTCTTCTGTGGAACCGGGCAGGAATCAAGTGCGTCTCAGTTCTTAGTCGAGCCTGACACTTATCAGCCAATCAAAAAAGAGGCTACACAATAGCCAATCAGAAAATATCACTATCTGGGAAAGATTTAACACAACATCCAGTGAAAGAAAGCGAGGGGTTGGAGATGTCATGCTTGCCTGTCTTCAAAACTTGAGAGCCCTGGTCATGAATACGAAGGACTCAATTATACATTAAACATTTTATTTGAAAGTAACCTTCAACCCAGCGTCTTTTTTCTTCAGGTTAGTTCAAACTGTTCAAAATATTTTTGTTTGCCTGCAGAAATAAAATTGCGTTTACTTGGTAGCAGTTAATTGATTTCATAAATGCAACACACTGCAGTTTTTTCTATACTTTCCATAAAGGTAAAAAATGCAGTGTTATCTTCATTTTAGATGTCAAGAATTTTGTGGCTCCCTGTGGTATTTTTTCTGTGGGAAACGGGTCCAAATGGCTCTTTGAGTGTTTAAGGTTGCCGACCCCTGGTTTAGGTAATGAGCAAACATTATAAACTGGACAGGGCTAAGGCAAATCATGAAAACCAAACAAAATCTGTTAATCAGGTAGAAAATCACACTCTAAAGCTTGGCAAGACCTGGTGAGAAATGCTGAGTGCAGAGATAGTTGGTAATGGAAGTTCTTTTATACTGTAAGGCTGTACTTGTTGCTGAACCTGTGCATTAAAACAGTCTCTGTTGTGGCTGTGTGCTGCAGACTGTAGCATATGTATACTCATACGGTGTGTGTGCCCATATATAATATATCAGATATACTATACAGCAAATGAACAGTAGTCAGTTCTCAAAATTCATTGTAGTGTGTTCCTGTTATTGTGTAAATGGAATGTAATTAAGTAAAAGTAGCTATACTGTCAACATTAAAATAAAGCATGTTTTATAGTTAAATAGTTTTATAGTTTCATGTCACAGGTCATACACCATGGCAAGACCGAACACAGCAACAAGACACAAAGTAGTCGTAATGCATCAGCAAGGTCTCTCCCTGGCAAAGATTTGACAGCAGTTTCAAGATGTGCTGTGGTGTCTATGGTCCTCCACGGTTTGTCCTAGGAAACTTAATGCAGCAGATGAAAGACACAACATGCTTACATTGAAAAATGTCCAGCAGTGCCACCAGCAAAGAACTGTCAGAAACCAGTGTGACTTAGGTACACCCATCTACTGTCCGGAGAAGTTGTCTTTGTGAAAGAATTGTCTTGTGAAACAAGGCAAAGGGACTCAACTATGCACAAAAACATAGGAACTGGTGTGCAGAAAAATGGCAGCAGGTGCTATGCACTGATGAGTTGAACTATTTGGCTGTATTAAGGGGTAGTTTATTTGCAGAAGGGCTGGAGAGCAGTACAATGTGTGTCTGCAGGCAACAGTAAAGCAGGTGAAGATTTTGGCTGTATGGCTGTAAATGTATCTGTCATGGAATACCATCAGGAAGGTGTCTGATTTGCCCCTAACCCTTATTCTGCAGAACCCTTATGTCAAAATCATTGAGTCTGACCGTGATTACCTGTAGAGACAGAATGATTTGAAGCAGCCTAGAAGGACTGTGGTTAGTTCTTTAAGATGTTTGGAAAAACCTACCTGTGATTTGCTAGTGTGATTTAAAGCATTTATATATAAATATATATTTATATACATATATATAAATAGTCAATCAACCTCTAATATAATAATTAAAATCTCTAAAGCTACTGAATGTTTTGAAGTTTTAATATGTTGCCGACATCTGCTGGTAAATACCTGTAAATGTTGCATCACAAAAAAAATAATGACCAAAACACCTAATAATTAGAAAGGTTTCATCAGGGCATTGTGTTTTACTTTAATATCTTTGATAATGCAATAGTTCCACTAAAACCAAAAACTTCCAAACGTCTTAAAACGATACCTAGCCCTTCTCTCAGTGATTACAAGAACTAAACCTAATCAGTTAAGGTTCATAACAACGCACTGTGTTTATAACATTTATTATTTTACATATAATATTATTAATTTGACTTGGGTGGGTTTCTTGGTAAATTGACAGCCAAAATGTTCCTGTGAATTCATTCTCCTGCTACCACCATGAGTTACATTATCAATAAATATTACTTAGCCTGTACCTGTCACCAGTGGTTCCTTTCTTTTTCAGGACATTACAAATAGTTTTAATGTCTATGTCCAATATTTTTACAGTGTCCCTGTTTGATTCTCCATCTTTTCTCATGTGCACATTGGCTTGCTTTTCTTCCATAGACACCTCTCTGATCTTTAGTTTGATTGATCCTTTTTAACAATAAATACTTCACACATGAAACTGAAAGCTAAAACAAGTGTAGTGGTTCAGAGCTATTTATTGATTATTATTACTTTAAACGATTCTGCCTCTATATAGAGATACTAGGAAAAGCTGAAATTCTATACACTGCGAGGGTCTATAAGCTACATGTTTTTGGTCTTTAGTAAAAACAAATGAAATGACCTTGCCATTCAAATAATTCCAGAGGAAATAGTATGTATTTGTGTGTGTGTGTGTGTGTGTGTGTGTGTGTGTGCCTGCGTGCATACTTCTCAACCTTGCACAGTCCATAAAGACTTAAATAATTTGCATTAAGTGCATTTTACAACTACTAAGCTACAATATTTCATAGACCTCCAGCTGGGGAATTTTCAGGTTTAGTTCATGTTAAATTCTGAATGCTTTGCAATCTTATGTTTTTACTTCATCTAATATGTCATTGTATTTGGTTCCTGTAAGATGTCCAAAAAAATGCTGACTGCAGACACATCTTCATTTTATGATAAAATGCAATTTCAGTTTAAAACAAAAACAACAGCAGGAACCCAATCACTAAACACTAGTGTGTAAGAATTACATCCTTCATAAATATGTGCAACATAGATACGTTCATACTGTATCTTATAATTCTGTTACATGCTTGCCTAGTGATGAGGTCAGTGATACAATGGATAATGGTAAATTACTAGGGGTGTGCAAAGCAGCCGGTATTTGTATCTGTATTTGTTGGGGGGGTATTTGTATTTGTATTCGAGTAAAATTCAAAATAGGCGTAAAAATCCATTTTTTTGCGTTACACTTCTAATTTACGTTATAGTGTAAGTATTCTTTAACCATATTCATTATCATAATTATGGATATGCAATATTGGTTGATGTTTTTGAACATGTAACAAGGAACGTCATTGAAAAGAAAATAACATAACAGCCATTACCTCATCCATGGTTAAACCAACTAATAAAATACCATTGTGAACATTATGAACCCCACCACCACCCGTCCTTGTTGGAGGACACTGTTAACCATAACATAACCATATTTCACTTGGAAGAAGATAAATGCTTCCACACAGAACTTGAGCAAGTTTTTTTGGCTGGTGGAGGACCAAGAGATGGCTCAGCAGCAGCCACACTCTTTTCTATTTGGTTGCCCAAATCCATGTGAGGAGTTTCAACTAAGTTAATGAGAGACGGGAAGCTACAGTATGCTAAGGTTAACTAGCTTATAGCCTACATTTTGCTGTCTGCAAAAGACAGAATGCTTGTGTAGTTGTGTCGAATTGTAAGCACTTGTGGGAGCTATATGGTAAGTTTAAGTTACTCTGTCAACAGCCTATTGTCTAAATAACCGTGCTAACAGAGCTATGTAAACAGAGCGAACATGAGAGCACCCAACTGCAGACATCAATAATGCAGCGTAATGGAATAATCTCCCGATCAAACTCCGCTTCCCGAAAGTTATAAACTGCCTCCGGAACCCAGTTAAGGTACAAAAATCTATTAAACAAAAGTAGTGATGCAGTGAAGTCTTTTTTCGCTCAGCCGAGCCTTATCTGTTGCTGTGTGGAGCAGCCGTGTCAGTCACCTCTTTTACCCCCCACCCCCCGACTCCTGAATGTCACTCACTCACTCACTCATGTGGGAATGCACTGCGGTATGAGAAAATGCAGCTTTTTGATATAAAGTTTTTCTTGTTCCCGAATACAAATATTTTTTTTAAGTAATTTTTTATTTGTGCCTTTCCGAATACCGTATTCGGATTCGGCTCCACCCCTATATGTTTCTACAGTGTGAAGGGGGGTTATTTAAGGGTGGCCAAACACATCACAGTGAGTCCTTTAGGAGGGGAAAAATTGTATGAAGGTTTTGTGCTTGAAGCCCATTGACCCATTTTACAATTGTCTTCAGGCCCAGACAATGGAAAAGGGTTCCATAACAAATCCACTGACCCCCCGAAAGCAAACACACACACACACACACACACCACACACACACACACACACAGAGTAATAGAGTTGATAGTTTTTATGTTATGAGTTGTATGAGGTGGTTGATTCCTTAGATTTTATCCAATGCCCAAAGAGACAGCTTAGTTTCTTAAAAACAGTTTGGCTTATTTCCCAAAATGATCACCTCACATAATCATAATTTTTCCACCCATAATCAGTGAGTGACTAAGAGTGTGGCTGGTTAATCAGGAATACATCAAAGAACAGGGAGGGAGGCAGAGGCGGGGATGAATAGAGGCGGTAGGTGTGTTTGTGGTTTGGCCAGCGGCTCTGTGCTTTTATCCTTACAGCCTCTCTTGCTCTCATCTTTGTTCATACTGTATTTTCCTCTTAACCCTCATTATTAACCGGCTTAACTCTCATTGTTTATTTTGAGGCCAATTTGTGGTTTCCACAAATTGGATTGGTTTTGCATTCATTCTACCTGTCTTAGGTTGAATTTCTGTCCATCATTTTGTTTCTAATAAACACACAATTCCTGTGTCGGTTTTAGTTTGTTTATTATGTTTTGTTCCCTTCCCCCTTTTGTCCCACTGATCCTCTAATTCTGCTGCAGCTTATTGATTTTATGAGTGATTAACTCAGATCCTACATAAAAACTCTATCGAACAATCAAATTCTGCTCTGAATTAGGGAATTAAGTAGAATTAGGGCATTAACCCCACTAGAATAATAATGAGAAAAGGGGAGGAAGACCAAACTTGTATTGGCACTTATTTATTGGTGAAGACAAATTTCTGTAACCTCATTGTAACCCTCAGTGTCTCAAATGTATGTGTGGGTTGAATCTTGTCTCTATTTCGGATAGAATGGTCTGCTAATTGACATGGAAATATACAAAAGAGACTGTACTTCTCACCACCTGATTGTGCTTATGTGAAGTTATTGTAGGAAGGGTAAGAACAAGATGATCTGGCAATGATTTAATGGTGGATACAAAAGCATGAAAATAATCAAGGAGGGCGGCGTGTCTGTGTTCTTTGAGTGTCTTTGATGTACCGGAGCTCAGAGCCAGACAATGTGCTTTTTCAATCACCAATAAAATGCCACACACACACACACACACACACAAAGATGCACATGCACACACTCACCCCCTTATGCCTCAAAATTAATGTATTCAAATACCCCCATTGCTCGCTCTCGCTCTCTCCTCTCTATCTCTCCTCTCTATCTCTCCTCTCTATCTCTCTCTGTCCTTTTAATATTACCATCATTTTGTATTTTGTGCCTTTTGTGCATTGGCTGCCTGATATAGAGGGGAGGGGTCATCCACTATTCTTACAGTGGCTGGTGAGGCTGTATACAGTATATCTCCCAAGCTACTATTGTTCTTTAATGGACAGATGTCTGGAGTAACTGAGTGAATGGAGTAGATTTGCAAGCAGAATGAGGTGTGTGGCAGTAGTAGAAAAACCTATGTGTAATCACTAGTCTTAAAAAAAGTGTGTGCGAAAGTGGTTCCACATTGCAGCAGAGCTAGTTTTTTCCTTTCTTCTTGTTATTTCTTCTTTCCCCCTTTTCTTTATTCTTTTTCTTTTTTTCTTTGTTTATTTATTAAGAAAAAAAAATATTTACCTAAGGCTGGATAGTGTGGGACCATGCTATTGATTTCATTATTGGTACTGATGCTTATTCATTGGAGTGCAGCAGTACCTGTGAGAAGAGAAGTCTACAGAATGCCACGAAATATGCTCAAAGGTAAGCCAGTACGAAATATAGAAGAAGGGACCAGTCTATGCGCCAACATGTGCCACTGCTGTCTGAGTAATCTCAGACTTGCTCAATGGGGATAAATACATACACATTGTGAACTAAATCTATCTAATATTAATCTTGTATTTTGTATTCTATTAATCTTTATAATAAACATCGAACAAAAGGTTATGTTCTGTAAAGCTGCTTTGAGACAATGTCAATTGTAAAAAGCGCTATACAAATAAACTTGAATTGAATTGAACATTCTTATCTTTTTATAAAACATTATTAATATTGATTAATAATATATAATTAATATATATTAAGTTTTATCGTTTTGCTTCATTGTCAAGACTGTTGTGAACAAAAAGTTTAACTGAGATCTTTTTTGTACAAGATTCTTTTGTTCAATTGTCATGATACCTAATAAAATCTTAATGTGCAGATGCAATTGACAGCGTAGACAAATAAAGGATTCTTTTTTCCGCTGGATACGTTTTTGGGTTTAAAACTGAAATGAAGTTTTAGAAAGTAATACTAATTAAGAGCCACAAATATCATTGTCAGAATCATTTAATTTATTTTTTATTAAAATATTTATGTTGCTGTTTGCTAGCATATCATCCATTCTGTTCTCCTAAATCTAGGGATCTGGATCAAATGCTCATACTGTATCTTGCACACTCACAATAATCAACATATTATAAATATACATATTTTTGTGTGACAATAATCATTAGTGTTATTTGGATGGTATTATCATTTGTCTGCTTTGTTAGGAAGTATGACGTCTGTACCTCAGCATCTTATCACACTTTATGACGTAATAAAAAAAGACTACTCGTACAAAAGAATTTCTTCCTGTCTGTACAGTTCTCTCAAATAGGGGCACATTGGTGATGGAGGCAGCATTGGTCCGTGCTCTTACTGTCATAGATCAGGCGATAGCAGACAGGAGCAGGGTAGAGGCCAGCTGCATGGGCTGCATTCCTTGTCTGTTTCAGGACTGCGGACAGCACACAGAAACATGTGGTGAGCTGAATACCATACCAGAACATGTCATGCTGCCTAAAACACCTTATATTTAGACTTTAATACTGTCCCCCGAAAATGGAACTATTTATAAATGCCGTATTTGTGTCTGAATTTGTATTCAGTCTATTGTATATTTAAATATTTATGAAAGTTTGGGATATCATATTTACTGTAATTTCAATAGTTTTCATTTAACATTTTAAACCTAGACTATAGTTTTACAATGGTTACAATGTAAAAAATGGTTTCAACCTATTAAATACCAATTACAATGGTTTTAACATTTAATTCTTTTAAATTAATAAATTAAATACCAATTACAATGGTTTTAACATTTAATTTTTGTAAATTAATAAATCTTTAAACCATGTTTTTAGTATCCGGCTGTACCCTGCTTGTGTATTAATATGTTCTTTATTGATCAAAGGAAAAGCAATAGCATGAATAGTCAGGAGGTTTGCAGCATGGCACATCAAAGGCATGTACACATGGAATAGGGATTTATTGATTGCCACTATGTTTCAGAGAATGTAAATAATTATTAGATGTACCTGTTGAAAATACATATCAAGGTGCACAAATCTTTTAGCAACGAGAGGCTGTCTATAACAGATTTCAGAGCAGTATTTTGGTAGTCCCTTCACATTGTGTTCCGCCCAGCCAACAGCAAACCAAACAGCACAAGTATTTAAACATATTAGTTGATATAAGTAAATGATTAATAATCTTAAAAATACTTGCTGAATGTAATTTGCATTTGGGTTTTTATAAAAGTTCTTCTTTATTCACTTTTATGAATGATTTTAATCTTTATTTACAGATTAAAGGTAATAGAGTGCTTTCACACCTATAGTTCGGTTCATTTGGTCTGGACAAAAAGCAAAAAATTATACATTGTATATTTTTAGCAGTTTTGGTTCCTTTTCACACCACACCGATCGTTCTGTTCCGCACCAGTTGAAATGAACCAAAATGCAGTCATGTGATAACATCCGCCACATGTCTTTGAGCGTATTTCCTAAACTGCTTCTCGATAAACATGCGGGAAATTTCAGAATAAACATGCGGGAAATTTCAAGAAACTCCGGAAGTAAACAAAAAGAGAAAAATACAGCATACAGTACACCATGGAGCAACGACTGCACGCTGCAATTATGTTCGTGGTTGTAATCTACTACATCACTTGTATACAGCATTCTATGCAAAGTCTTAATTTTCAGAATGAAGCATGGATGCGGCTTGAAAATATCATTTTAATGCACTGCAAACGGCGAAGACGCATCGCAAGACACTTCAGGAGGCGGCGAGCATTACTTTTGCGAAACTGTGACATGCTCATCTTCCGAAAATATTGCCAACGACCCACTACGGCAGCTGGTTTAGTCCAAAATGCGCAATACTTTTTGCAGTTAGGTCTATTTGATCTCGGATCGTGTTCTCACCACAAACGAACCGTACCAGAGTTCAACCGAACTAAACAAGGCAGGTGTGAAAGCACCCATAGAAAGTTATGTATATTTGTGGTTTCATATTGATCATATAGTAGGAAAGTCAGAAGGTTGCAAGTTCAAATTGCAGGACCACCAGACCACCATTGCTGGGACAGTGCAAGGCACTTATCTCCCAACTGCTCACTTGTATGAATTAGTTAAATGTTGTTTTGAACAAGGGCATCTGCCAAAAGCTGTAAATGGCACATTGTCTTTGTTGGTGAATGTTGATGTGTGCTACAAACTGATAGTGTTTTGTTTTTGTTTTTTTTAGAATATTGGTATGCATTTGAAATGATGGTGTTTGTTTTAGAATATTTGTATGCACTGGCAAATTGTTGGTGTGTACTTGAGAGTGAAAAGCTTTTTTTGGAGATTATAGCTTTTGTTTTCATTGGAAATTGTTGAAAGTTGGAACTTTTTGGAGAATGTGTTATGTATTAGAGAATATTGGTATTTGCCAGACTATGAATATGAATGTTGGAATTATGTAAGAGATAGTAGAAATTTACCTTTGAAATGTATATTTTTTGCCATATTAGGCAAAATGTTGAGCTCATATTTGAAAAGAAATTTGAAAATGCAAAACTTACAAAGGCATTTTGTGACTCATTGTAAACAATTCTTCAGTGGAGATCACACTAAAGTCCCAAAGTTTATATGCATCTCTGTCTTGGAATGATGGAGGCTTAGCTGCTTTGAGATCAAAGTGGGATGCTCTAAAGTTAATAATCCAGAAAGAAGTATATATAATTGCCAATGTACAGATGTTTGTTTGTTTCTGGAACTTTTGAGTCATTCGGTGGAATTCCAGTTCACACAACCATCATCTCATGGACTGCACTTTGGGGACAGCTTTTTCCATTTCCATAAAATGCCTAGACCATGAACCTGTAATGTTGTACATTTACAGAACTTACACCAAAGTTTAGTGTGTGATTTTACAATGCATGTAAAACAAAAGAAGACAGATAGATGGATAGAAAGATAGATAGATGGGTAGAAAGATAGATAGATTATATAAAGTCTATATATAAGGAGTTATAAACGAGGGCATGCTATGAATTTACAGTAATAATATAAATTCTAATTGTAAAAATATAATTAATATATAATATAATAATATAATAATACAGAATGTACAGGGTGGAGCAGAAATGCATGATGATAGACTATAGTTAGTGATATACTATAGTTTGTAATGTCCCTGAACAACATCATTATTATTATTAATGTGCTTGCAAAGCACATTCTTATTCTCTTGCATACTTATTATTATTATTATTATTATTATTATTATTATTATTATTAATGTGCTTGCTAAAGCACATTCTTATTCTCTTGCATACTTATTAATAATAATAATAATAATATTAATAATGTGCTTGCAAAGCACATTCATATTCTCTTGCATACGTATTATTATTAATGTGCTTGCAAAGAACATTCTTATTCTCTTGCATACTTATTAATGTGCTTGCTAAAGCACATTCTTATTCTCTTGCATACTTATTATTAATGTGCTTGCAAAGCACATTCTTATTCTCTTGCATACTTCTTATTAATGTGCTTGCTAAAGCACATTCTTATTCTCTTGCATACTTATTAATGTGCTTGCTAAAGCACATTCTTATTCTCTTGCATACTACTACTTCTTCTTCTTCTTCTTCTTCTGGACACTTTTTCGGCGCGTAACTTGTCCCGCAGCTTTTTTCCTAGACCCATAAATGAGGTGTCAAATCGACCGGCTCATTGAGGAGAAGTGTGCTCTCTATTTTGTAAGCGATCAGAATTCCAGAATTCCCAGTATGGAAGCTCAAATGGGTGTTTTTTCCCCATAGACTTGAATGGGGAATCTCTCTGTAGATGTGCTAACATCCAAAAGAGGGCAGCAGACACCAGTGAATCTGTGTAAAGGTCTTTATTAAAGCTTGTTGCTATATTTCACAGTGAGCTTCAGTTTCATTTTTATATATATATATATATATATATATATATATATATATATATATATATATATATATATATATATATATATATATTAGTGGGATCGCCCCCTATTTTCATGATTTTCGTTTGACGGCTCAGTGTAGTTTTTTAAGCCTCCTAGGACAAGTGAGAGCCGAAACAAAGGACGGAAGTGCTGTGTGTTTCGGTCAGAAACGCATTTTGGATTAAAGCGTTTTGGATTAAAAGGCTTACATATTCCAGTTCCTTAGACTCTTGGGGATTTTTTTTACAAGCATTTGTTTTGGAAAATATTTCCCCAGTGAAGAAAGGTAAGCGCCGCCTATTTCCGGTGACTATCAAGTTGGATTAAATTAGTATGATGGCTATAAATGATATTATGCTTTGTGTGTGGGCTTAATAAAATCCCGAGAGTCTAAGCTTTCAAACACTATAACATTTAACCGTGTATTTCATGCTTAAAACGAGTTGGTGGCATGCCTTGGACAGCACGGCGGTCACATATGTTGTTGTATCTCGGCGGTCATATATGTTGTTGTTTCTGCCATTTGTATAACTTTTTGTTGTTTTCAACTATCAGTGTAGTTTTTATAATTTTTTATTTCAATTTAAACTAATGTCCTTTTAAGAACAGCAACGGCTCTTTTAAGAGCCACCCATTAATTAAAATTAAGCGCAGTTTTTCTTTGTCTCCTCACATTACATAATTATTTTTTAAACATATGACACGAATATCACAAAGAATGATAAGAATGACTTTAATATAATAAAGCTTGGGTATTGTTAGACGCGCCATTCTTCACATTAGTGAATTAATACATAAAACCGCAAAGGCTTTCTCGTGTTCCTGGATGGCTTAGTGGATAGCGAATTCGTTTAGCATGCAGAAATTTGGGGTTCGAATCCACCCTTGGACAGTTTTTTTTTCTAGAACTTTATAATAAAGGTTCATTAGTTGACATTAGTTACCACATTACTTAACATGAACTAATAATGAACTGCACTTCTACAGCATTTATTCATTTTGTTCATGTTAATTTCAACATTTACTAATACATTATTAACACCGTGTTAACATTACTTAATATACTGTGAACTAACATGAACAAAGAATAAACTTTATTTTAACAAAGATTACTAAATACAATAATTTATTGCTCATGGTTAGTAAATGTTAGTTAATACATTACGTTTGAACTAATGATCCTTATTGTAACGTGATTATATTTTTTCCCAGTAAAATCACTGATTGATGCTTTAGTTCAAGATCTTCATGGCGCTTGTTTCAGGAAAAGATAAATGGATTTTCAGGTGTGCTCTTTTGTTGCAGGTGGGAAACTAGTCAGCAAATATAACCATAGTAACTGTACAGCCATACCCTAGCAACCATGTAGTGCACCTTACGAACCATATTGCAATATAAAGAAGCCATATCTCAGTTACACAACATAAAACACTCAGCACAATGAGGGGAACTGACGTCACGTGCAAGCACATTCACATTTTCTTTAGGAAATGTACCGTTCTAGTTCTTATTATTATTCTTCCGGACACTTTTTCGGCACGTAACTTGTCCCGCAGCTTTTGTCCTAGACCCATAAATGAGGTGTCAAATCGACCGGCTCATTGAGGAGAGGTGTGCTATCTATTTTGTAAGTGATCCGACCAACAATGTTCGCACAGCAGACAAAAAAGCGGCCAAAAAAGTCCCATAGAAATGAATGGGAAATTCAAGCGAAATAAAAAAAAAAAATTCGCACAACATGGACATGTCATATATCAAAACACTCAGCAAGATGAGGGGAACTGACGTCACATGTAGCCCCGCCCCCAAAATTAGCAAAATCAAAAATTTAGCACAACATGGACATGTGACATATCAAAACATTCAGCACAATGAGGGGAACTTGCTATGTGCAAGCACATTCACATTTTCTTTAGGAAATGTACCGTTCTAGTTATTATTATTCTGCCATTGAAGTCAATGGCAGCCCATAGAATCGTACTTAGGAAAGTTATGAAATTTGGCACACATGTAGAGGCCAGTCTCATAAGTTACTATAGCAACTTTGGTGTGTCTAGCTCAAACCCTCTAAACACCAGTCCAAAACAAATTGGGGGCAGTTTGGCACACAATACTTGCGATTCTGGTTCTGATATTAGCACCCAATACATATTGTATTGGGTGCTAATATCAGAACCAGAATCGCAAGTATTGGGTGCTAATATCAGAATCGGAATCAGAATCAGCACCACAGTGACACACACACGTTTTGCAACGTTTCGTGACAGTGCCACCTAGTGGCCACGAGATTTTCACGTTAAGTCCAGTATTTTACAAATGCAATGCCAAATCGCTACGAAACTTGGTATGGTTCATCAGCGACATATTTTGAGCGCATCTGATCGGCTTGACCCCGGAATTGCTGCTTGCAGCTATATTTATTATTATTATTATTATTATTATTATTATTATTATTATTACTTGCCTTTGACTCCTTCAAGATCCAGGATCCCTAGTCCAGTCTTGACAGAGGCAGAAGTCTTGACTACAGCTCTAGTTGATGCTTATTATGAGTACTACTGGAGTGTATTTAAACCTGTTTTGAGAATGTCTGTGTGTTAAGAATGCTATTGGTGCATGATGATGTTTGTTGGAGACTGTTGGTGCGTATTGGAGTGTGTTGCTACTTATTTTAGATAATTAGAGTGTGCTGGAGAATGTTGGTGTGTATTGGAAACTTGTTGGTACAGTACTTGTTGGAGTCTGGTTCTTATTAGAGTATATAGGCATTTGCTGGAGTTGCAGATTGCTGGTGCTTAGTGGTGCACATGTTTCCAAAGGTGTATAATAATAATATTACAATACTGGTGATTTTAGTTAACTTTTGTTTGTGAGCTCCACACTGATATTGATTATTTGTTTCTTCAGGATCTGTAGAGTCTGTTTTAATGGAACCAACTTGTGAGATGATGAGACAAACTCAAAGTTTGTCTGAAGAGGCTGAGAGAAGATGGGCTCTAAGTCAAATGTGTGGCTTTTACCAACATCACTGCTCTACCTCAGAGCTTTACTCTGACTCCTGCGTCAGGATCATGGGAGAGAGCTGCAGCTCCAGGCTATTACAATGTAGTCTCATTAATGCTATGCAGAATTTAGAGCCAGCCATAGAGACCAGGACAAAGGGTATGCACACCCATGCATACTCACCTACATTTACATGTACAAAAAACACTCACTATATATGTACAACACAGAACTGAAAGGTCCAAAAAAGCACATATAGAAATCTGGCATTAGATGGGAGATAATTGTCAGAGTGGTCACTCTTCTTTTTCTTCTGTATGCTGTAGCTTTGTGTGGGCAAAGGGTCCAAGGTGGAAAGATCCCCACACAGCCACGCTCACGGATCATGGGTGGCTCTCAGGCGCCCCCTGGCAGCTGGCCTTGGATTGTCAACCTGCAGCTGAATGGAGCTTTGATGTGTGGAGGAGTCCTGTTGGACAGCTCCTGGGTACTCACTGCTGCACATTGCTTCGCTGGGTAAGAGACTAGAACAGAGTTATTCACTGTCAGGATGAGCCTTATCGGGGATACTTTTGCATAAAATATAGCCTGCTATATTCTCCCTTTTCTCCTCCTCTTGATTTTCTCCTCCTCTTGTAAAACCACTTTGGTAGATTAGAATAAACTTAGATGAGACACCAGGAACTATATATTTCAGTAAAAACTACTGGCCAGAAAAAACATTAAACCACATGTTCAAGTTCAACTTTATTCATATAGCACATTTACAAACAGCGTTTGACATACACTTAAAATACACATATATACACAATAAAATAGAGTTCAAAAAGCTAAAATAAGAATTCTTTAAAAAAGTAGACAAAATAAAATAACCAGTTTAAAAGAAAATTATATAAATATAAACCATAAAATAAAAATATAAACACATGACGTAACATTAGATATATCTAATGGTTTCTGAGTAGTTTAATTGGACATGTTTTATTTATGCAATCAAATAAGAGAAGGACTGTAACGTCTGTCTGTGTTTCCCCTTGTTTCTGTCTGCCGTCTTTCCCTGATGTTAATTGTTGACCCCGCCCACCTATCTGTTACCATGGACATTAATTACACTCATTCTCTTCCCCAGGTGTCTTGTCTTAGTCTGTGATTGCCTCTGTCTTGTGATTGGTTCTTGTTCCCTATATATACACTGTTTGTTCATTCCACTGTTGTGAGTCGTTGTTGGTGTTCCCTGTTCCTGACCTGTTCTGCCTGCCTGTTTCTATTTTGTTTATTAGATTGGTAAAACTGCACTTGGATCCTCACTTGCCTTTGTCGCACCATGTCACATCGTGACAAGGACAGTGTTATTAGAATAACATTACAGCTGTCATTTGGTCACAGGTGTTGGACTATACGTTGTTGTTTTTTTACAGGAAGTGCTGGAAATGCAAGGTACATGCAAGCAATATTGATGGGTCATTGTTAATGTAATTAATTTAATACTGAAAGTCCATCCATCCATCCATTTTCTACCGCTTATCCGGGGCCGGGTCGCGGGGGCAGCAGTCTAAGTATTATTTTTATTTAATATTATAAAATAATCAGCCCCATTAGATAATCAGTCTCATAGATATCCCATTTTTAAGTTTAGAATTTTAAAATTAAATGAGTATTAATTGTTAAAAACTCAATAATAAACAGGAAAGAGCAATACTCAATGACTTGAAGGTTTCTGGCTTAGTTCTGAACAAGCTTTTCGGAAGTATCAAAGTATTCATTAGCACAAGGCAATTAGATGTTCAATAATATACTATTTAATTAAAAAGTAAGCATAAACACAAATTAACTATCAACTATAAACCTAATTCAAAAAGGCTTAGACAAAGAAGAGTTGTGTGTGAGAGACTAAAAAAATTAAAAACCATAGCTTCAATTCCCAGGGCTCTTGCATGAAGCATCAGTACTATGTGAAATGGGAGAAGTAGGAGTTCCATCAGTGCATCTCCTTTTTGGGTATCCTACATCATAGGACTTGGTAGCATCGTTTTGGTAGCACCAGTTTTACTTGGTAGCACCAGTTTTACTCATCCTTCACCAAGGATTTCAGTTCCATTAGGGGGTAAGAAAGCTCAAGAAAAACCTGGCCTGGAACCTTGTTGCTGAAGCAACTGAATCAGCTCAAGACAGCATTTACCACCATCCTCAAGCATCATGATCTCTCTAAACCCATTGTTACTGGTAGATGACACTGAGTCTGGGGTAAAAACCATCCAGCACAGTGAAAGTTACATCCTGTTACATTTTTTCCAAAAAGCTAACCCCAGCTGAGCAAAACTATGACAACAGGAAACTGGAGCGCTAGCCATGGAGGCATAGAAACATTGGCTAAGTAACAAAAATACAGAATGGAATTCATTATGTTGGCTAAACACCTGAATCCCTATCAATCCCTCTGGTCTCAAGAACACTATGCTCTGTCACACATTCAAGTTGCCAGGCATAGAGTGAACAGTGAGCGTAAACGACACATGGTTGAACAAGTTAGTTGAGCTGCAACATGCCTGTAATGTAATGCCTGTGTCAATTCAAGCAAATCGAGCCCTGTCTACTGGCAAACTTTGACCACTGCCAACACCACAGTGCCTCTGGTTGCACATGCCATCATATTTATCATAGATCAATTTTTCCCTGTGCAGTAAATTTCACAATCCACAGTCTCTCTCTCTCTCTCTCTCTCTCTCTCTCTCTCTCTCTTCATCTCTCTTCATTTTAGAAGTCAAAGTGAGCATTACTGGACAGCTGTAGTTGGAGAATTTGACATCACTAAGGCAGACCCTGATGAGCAGGTCATGAAAGTCAACCGCATTATCACACATCCAAAGGTAAACATATACATCTGCAAACAGCAGTGAGATTTGTTTAGCAGACAGATTTGATCTCATGACCTCTTTGGTGTTGACAGCTTTGCCGGTTACGGTTTCAGACACATGGTTGAATTTTGACCTTTGGTAGACTTTTGAATGTTTTGATTTTAAAAGAGTAGTTTTTTTTTTAAAACAAGGTTAATAAGGTGGTGTAAACCCCATTCTCTTTACATGACAATGACATACAGATGGATTTCAGTCAATGGGGATAGGTTAGGGATAGCAATTAACAAACTGGAAATTAAATGAACAAAGAGAAATCCAAAGCAAATCCAATCATTATTTAATGTTTTTTAATGAACAGGGAAGGTAGGCTGCTCCAAACGACTTGGAGAAACCAAGATCTTCAGTGTATGTAGGCTGCCTTAAATAGTGCTTTCTAAGTTTTTTCATGTAAATCACAGACTCAATGATGTTGTTATCAGGGCTCTGTGAGGGCCAAACTATCACATCACCTCTAGCACTCCTTGTACTTCTCTATGCTGAAGATAGATGCACTTTTATATATTTTATGTTTGTTTATGTTAAATATTTCACATTTTGGCACGAGTGCCCTTTTCACTGCTGCCCTTTTTCTGCACCCCAGCTCCAATGTGTTTGTGCATAAGTTGAGTCGCTTAAACTTGTTTCCATGTTGGATGTTTGGTTTTTTGTTTGCTGTTCTTCCACCACTAACCACTAACTTACTTGTCTTTCACAATTGCCCATTTGTTGTGCTTCTTCAAAATAACCCAAAGAGCGCATTGAAACGCCAGTCTACTTTAAAATCTTTGCCTGGGACAGATTTTTCTAATGCAGTATGCAGTACCTTGTCTTTTTGGTGCTGTACTTAGTCTTGCCATAGTGTAGTGCATGTAACATGAAACCTGTTACATTAATCTGTCTTCCACAACCTCACCTTAGTAGCAGAGTTTGTCTGTTCCACACTGTTTAAACCTCCTACATCGCTGTTTCTGTTTCAGTTAATAACTGTGTTTCAAGCTACCTACGAAATGATCATTAGCACCTGCCTGGAATAATTGGTTAATCATACACATGACTCTGAATATACGAAATTCCTAACTTTGTGCAAGTGTGGAAAGTGTGCAAGTGTAAGATATGATGCTTGTTTGAAGCCAAAGGGTAGCTTTGGTGTGATGTGTTAGCTCAGTAGTTAAGGTGTAGGATTACTTATTGGAAGGTCATGAGTTTGAATCTCAGGTCCACCAAGCTGCCACTGCTGGGCCCCTGAGCAAGTCCCTTAACCCTCAATTGTATAAATTGAAATAAAATGCAAGTCACTCTGGATAAGGGTGTCTGGTTAATGCCAGAAATGTAAATGTTTTCTTCTGTTCGCTCATTTTGCATTTTGTAAATGGATAGAAAATGACATTTTTCAATTTACAAATTTTACAAATATTCAAATATTTAATTCATGCTTCTCAGCAATTCTTCAAACATGCTTAAAACCTTTGCACAAAAACTTGACTCAAGACTTTTCAGTTTGAGATCAAAGTATGAATAAGAAACAATAGATTGGAATGGCACTTCACGTGTAAAACAGCATTGTACCTTTTGTTTGAACCCACCTATTTTTCAACTGATCAGAAATACTGGAAAATATGATTAGTAGGATTTTTTTTTACCTGGGTAAATGCTGTTAGATTGATTGATTTATAGCTCTGAATTTTTGCTCTTTCTTTGTTGTTGTTGTTAAATATGATAAACCAACATTAGATAACTGTTTGTGGAAGAAAAGCAAGTCATTTTGAAGCTAAAATTTAGGTAGTGACATTGCATAAACTTAGACATAACCAGTATAATTATATGGAAAGTGCTGAAAAAGAATTAAATCATCATTTAATCATCCAGACACTTAACAGATCAGCCATGACAAACAAAAGATTATAAGAGTGATTAATTTTCAGAGCAACATTTTCAGAGCAGAAATTTTTTTTTTCAATTTATTTATATATAATTATCTATATCTTTATCTGTATTACTGTTCTGCAATTTCTGGAGTTTGCTCCTAAGAATTTCACTCACCAAGGCACGTGTTGTGTTGATGTGACAATAAAAGTGACTTGACTTGACTAGAAAGATGCATAAATATGAGCTCATTGGCTAAGCACACTGAATATAAAGTCATGAGCCTGACTTGCATGCCTGCTTCTGGAACAAGTTCAGTTATTTTACTTATAATGTAACTCATTATCATAGAGGCATAATAAATTCAGAAGTCTGCAGAAACATTGTCCATTTACTAAGAAATTAATCTAATAGAATTTTATCATGCAACAGGACAATAAACAAAAACACACTGGCAACACAACAAAGGACCTCATTGGGGTGGAACACAATGGAAGGTTTTAGCTTACCAAAATCAATCACCAGAACTTAACCAAACTGAGCATGATTGAGGATATCAGAATATCAGTTTGGGAAGTGAAAACAGAAAGAAACATTGGTACAAGCCTGGAAAAGAGGATTTCAGGTTGATAATGTCAGTGAGTTGCTGACAATGCAGTTATTGCAAGCAAGGGATTTGCAACCAAAGATTAAGTTTTCAATATTTGGAATTGAATACTGAAACTCATTTTTTATCGTTTCATATTCAACTTTTGATCTCAAGCCTAACTGTCTTTAGTGGATAGCAAAAACAAACATTTGGAGGGGAGAGAATGCACCTGTAATGTGCAAATTATCTGCAACATTTTTACATTTTGGCTGATCAGCTGTAATCTCCTTGCACATGAAGTTTGCAAAGAGCTACAAAAAAGTGTTATTGCTTATTACATACCTGTTTTTTTTACTGTTATGCAGTCTTTTGTGTGAAATCCAGACATGTGAAAAAAGGTTTAAATATTCACCTAGAGATTAATTGTTTCCTCTTATCTGCCTTGCAGTTCAACCCAAATACATTCAATAATGACATTGCCCTGGTGGAGCTGAGCTCTCCTGTGGTTTTGTCAGAGCATGTAATGCCTGTGTGTTTGCCTTCTGACCCTGAGCCTCCCCCTGGAGCACCATGTCTGGTGGCTGGATGGGGCTCACTTTATGAAGGTGACAGAAAGACTTTGCAGACTAGAAGTACTAGAAGATGTATTTATTACACAGTGTACTACAATGTATGTGTGTTTGCATTTGATCTGTGAGTGTAGATGGTCCAGCGGCTGATGTAGTAATGGAGGCAATAGTTCCTCTGCTGTCTCAGAATACATGTAAAATTGCCTTGGGCAAGCAGTTGCTCACAAGCACCATGTTCTGCGCTGGCTACTTGTCCGGTGGTATCGACTCGTGTCAGGTATAACACTTCCAAAAATATCAGGTCAATAACTCACCTTTCTTTAATAGACTGCATATAGTTAAATGCTCTCTGTCACTGTAGGGAGATTCTGGTGGGCCACTGATTCTACAGGACCTTACTTCAGGGACGTTTCAGTTATATGGTGTAACATCATGGGGTGAAGGCTGTGGTGAGAAAGGCAAACCGGGAGTATACACTCGGGTTGTGGCTTACAAAGACTGGATCCTTTCTGAAATCAAAAGTGAGTCACACACATTGCTGGCTAAACACAATATACCAACAGCCACACTGCTAGTCACTGACTCTTTCTCAGTACTGGAGAAAACTCAGTATAAAATAAAATAAAAAAATTAAACAAGCAGGATAAACGCATTCTCGGGCTTAATTAAATATAGTTCAGCTTATGTTGAAGCTGAAGCAGCAATCGTTTGTGTCCAATCCCAGAATCATTTAGAAGCAGGGAACCTACATGTGCAGAGCTTCTGAAGACTTCAGAGCTGTCAGAGGAGCAGCGCATGTCTGAGTTCACCTCATTATGCCATTTCTACATGCTGAGCTGCCCGATAACCTTGGACCCATCTGGGTGCCAGCGCCTAGTTCAGGACAACTGTCAGAGCCGCTTCAAAAAATGTCGTAAGTAAATTTTAGTTTACTTGTATAATCCAAATAAACCTGTTCTTCAAGTCGAGGCCTAATGGTTAGAGAGTCTGACTCTTAACCCTAAGGTTGTGGGTTCGAGTCTCGGGCTGGCCACGAATGAGGTGCTCTTGAGCAAGGCACCGAACCCCTCCAACTGCTCCCCGGGTGCCGCAGCATAAATGGCTGCCCACTGCTCCGGGTGTGTGTTCATGGTGTGTGTATTCACTGCTGTGTGTGTTCACTTTGGATGGGTTAAACGCAGAGAACAAATTTTGAGTATGGGTCACCATGCTTAGCTGTACGTCACATTACTTTCAATACATCACGATTATTATGTTTTGTGTTAGGACCTGTTTTAAACAATGCACACATTTATACTGTAATGAAATTAGTTGTGAAAAATAACACATTAAGATTTCAATTTCATGGTCAATGTTTATTTATAAGATTTGTTTGGATAAGATCTTTCAACAGGCAAGTGAAAAGCAGCTCAGGGAAGGAAATCATTGTAAAATCGAACTCAAAATAGTACAACCTGTTGAAGGATATATAAAACCCTTTTTCTGTTTTGTGGCTTATTCAATCATGTTTCTATTTATAAAAATTAAGTGAAAGAAGCAAAGACAAAGACGGTAATTTGTAAAATGTAATTTATTCTTTCTGGTCTGACTGACCACACAATCTTTCAGAAATAACATGATGGTCATTACACTCTATTAATACACTATATTAATGGAACCAGTAAGAGCATCTATATTTATAAAATGTTTATACTGCATTAGCTATTTGGGATTTTTAGGTTAGGTTAATCCTATAATTAGCAGTTAAGAGTTCACAATATACAGTAAAGCATTCCAGAATAAATATCCATCACAAATACACACACAAAAGACTTGGAGCTAGTGACTCAATTACCACAATTACTCTTAATGTCAACTGGTTTTGTTTCTTCCAATAATAACCTTCTCTGTCTTCCAGAATTGCATTTGTTCCTGCAGACCCTGTTAGATCTGTTGCAAAGGACAGATGATTACTTTCGAGATAAAGTGGACCTAACCCTCTTAATCCAGAGTCTTCCCCAGCTGGTGGAACATGTCTACATTTCTTCAGTCAATGTGCGAACAAGAAGACAAACCCTTAAAACAGGTACAACCAGGGCTCAGTCTGGATTTCCAGATGTCAACCTTCATAATAATTTTTTAGATATGTTGCCATATTATTAACTATGATGTGTAATGACCTGATTGGGAACATAAATATAAACTTTAATAAGTCCTATAAATGTGTGGACATACAAATGGACAACATACTGTATTGAATGAGTGGGGGCATTTTTTAAGGTCTAGTGATTGGAGCCATTCTAAAGCTTTCTATTTCTCCCCCTGATGAATGTTGTATTGGCAGTTTGTTTTGCATGATTGTCTTCCTCGCAAATGGGTGCATTTTTCTCTAATTGGCAGACAGAATGTTTATGTAGACTTCTGAATTCCTTCTGTTGCTACCATTGTGAATTGTATCTTTAACAAATATTAATTGGATTATCCTAAAAGCAGAAATGCTAATCCAAGCCATGACACCATGCTTGACAGATTTTATGTTTTGTTATCACTGTTTTCCTTTCTCTATACTTTGGCCTTTCCTTTCCCGATCACTTTGGTAGTCAAGTTAATCTTTATTCCAGAAGTGCTGTGGCTCATATCTGTATTTCTTTTGCAAATTCCAGTCTGACCTTTTGAATATTAATGGGTTGCAACTTATGGTCTCTGTATTTTTGTTTTTAAAGTATTCTTTAAATGGTGGATTATAATACATTGGTTTGTATTGGATGTAACTAGCTGTTGTTTTTGGATTTTTCTTCAAAACATTATTGGTTTCTGCTTGTTGTTTTCTTTGACACATCTACTTGATGTCCAGTTAGTACAATTGATATACAGTTAATACAGTTAAATGGTTCTGCATTATTTTCCTTTTTCAATAACAAATGCAGTCTTTAAGCAAAACCCTGTGCTCAAAGAATATACATTCAGATCTATCAATTGTTTGTAAAATGGGCAAAAAAAATATACTGGGGTTTTTGATCACTTAAGAAATTTTGAAAAAGTTGTTTAACACATTTAGATTTAGATATCAGAAAATCAAAGCCAAAATTCCAATTTCAAAAACAATGTATAGCAAAAACATTTAAATAATTTTCCAATAATTTCAGAGGACATTGTACTGTATATAGCAATATCTTTTTTGCCTTCTTTAAATATCTAGTCTTGTTTGTCTTAATTGTCTTATTAGAGTTATTTTGCATGGCTTTCATTGATATGAAATGACAGAGTTTAATGTATTGTATATCTGTATTATGGATATCTTAGATATCATATATCTTGTGTAAATGCTCTTTTGGTCTTTAATAAAAAAAAAATTTGCTACTTCAGTTGTACTCCAATAAGAGTACAAGTGGTAATTTTCATTCCCTCAATACTTTTGTAAATGAAATTCCAAGTAGTGAAGTGTTAGTGTCTATAGATTATTGATTTGTCTTTTAGTTTTTGCTCAAAGGAGGCACAGAAGGCAGCTGCTTGGTGGACAGCTCCATGAAGCAGGTAACAGAGGGTATCATTCATTCAAATACTATACTATAATAATATACTGAAAACTGTTTTGACCAAAATATTATCCAATAAAATTGTCAAGGGTGAATTAGACTGGCTTATTGGATTGAAAGGGTGTGTATCTGTTTTTTAGTGTGTTCTGGGGTAGCAAAGTTAGCACAGCAGGTCATTGTTACCAAGGAGATGTACAACTGGATTCTAAACATCACGCCAAGCAACCTCAACATGAACTTCCAAGAGGTGGGGAATTGAGAGAATGATTGAGTGAACAGAGTGCAACCATTTGATGCCAATTTTCAGTTGCATTCTTTTGTTTACTTATAGTTCTAAACTATCAGTTTTTAAGATCTGTTTATGTGTAAACTGAACCCTGAACTAGCTGAAGTGTCTGTTGGCAATTACAGATGTAAATGCAACTTTTTTATAAAGCTTGCAGGAAATTCCAAATTGTGAGGGAGGACCAAAAGCCTGGCATATTATTACAGTTCTGTTTCCGTGTGGTGACCACATAGTGGCCACATTTTAAAAAAAAAAAAAAAAAAAAAAAATTCCTGGTAGAGTTTCCAAAAGAAAGAGACATGTCATTGAGATGGTAAGATATCTCAAAGTTTATTCGGAATTATAGAATTTAGAATTAGATGAGCATATACAGTGTCACTTGAAAGTTTGTGAACCCTTTAAAAATTTTTAGATTTCTACATCAAAATAACCCAAAATATCACCAGAAGTCACAAAAGCAGACAAAGTGAACCCAATGAAACAGATCAGACAAATATATTATGTTTGGTAATTTTTTTTTATCCACAAAAATGTTCGAATATTCTATATCTGTGAGAGGCAAAAGTATGTGTGCCTCAAGGTTTAGTACTTAATTTCAAGTTCGAATTAGATTCCATCTGATTTTAGTCAATGAAATGACAATCAGGTCTCCATGAGGGTCCTGTTTTATTTAAAGTACAGAGATGTATCAAAGTCGTTTGTTCATGACGTATGTTTGTGGAAGAAGACCATTGCAAAAACTGAGGCTTACCCCTGGAATTGTAGCATGCATGAAAATCTTGGATAGCATTAGTTGAAACCTTGGCATAACATACATTCAAGCACATCATGGTCAGGAACTCAGCATCTCTCCTCTGGTTCATAGTCTTCCAAATCAATGAGGTACAGAAGTTTGACCTCTCTTTGGATTGTAGGATTTCCTTAACTTAAAGTGTAAGTTTTGCTTTAATGTTGAGGGATAATGTGGGTGTGACAAGGGGATGTGACTGACTTTAAACTTAAAATAAGGAATGATTGAACCAACTGGATGTGAAATAATAGATTTATTCTTTGTAGGATCTTGAATGGAACAATTTAGACAAATGATGATATTTTGCACCTCTAATGAGAATGATTTTAGTATATAAATCACTCACCTGGTTCATAGTGAGGAGTCTCCCCTCTGCAAGCTCCTTGGTTATCTGAGCTGTGTGGTGTTAGTGCTGTTAGTGACTTTATGGTCTATAAAAATGGCACATGGCTGAAGTCAAGTTTGAAAAGGAGCTCCTATTTGCCAATGTACAATGGTGAATTTCCATACATTTGCATGTATACCATGTCAGGTCCGTAGCCAGCCTATTGAAAGGGAGGTTCTTTTGCTTCACAGTTGCTTTGAAAAGTGTATTGCGAGAACTCTCTCTGAACTGCACGCATGGCACACACTGTCAGGGATCAGCCAGGACTTCTGGCCATGTGCTACTGTTGTTGTTGTCACGTGTCTGCCCCGCCTTCGTCTGCTCCTCCCTGTCTCCACCACTCATCCTAATTGTGTCCCATTGTCTTTTGTATAAAAGTAAGCCACGTTGCCAAGGGCAGCACGGAATCATTAGTTGCGTTTAGTTATGTTGGTTATGTGTACCTTAGTCATTGTTAAGTGTCGTCATTTGTACTGTTTTAATTCTCGTCTTTTATTGTGTTGTCTTTATTATTTATTAAACCCCTTTCATTTGAAGTTATCCTGCATACAGGTCTGTCTCCTTCCTACCCTGGTTGTGACACACACACACACACACACACACACACACACACACACACGTCCAGCTACAATAATGTATCATATTAATTTGAAACAGCAACCCAGAATATTTGTCACAATCATTGATTAAAACAATGATGACAATAATCACATGAAAAAAAACCCGACTTAAATTCTGGATCTTCTGGATAATATGCTATTTGATGCTACAGTAATGGCACAATTTCTCTTTCTGATGCATATATGACCATGCCTCCTTTGACCACCTTTGTTATCTATTCATTTTGAACCATTCATTTTGACCTAATGGTTAGAGAGTCTGACTCGTAATCCTAAGGTTGTGGGTTCGAGTCTCGGGCCGGCCACGACTGAGGTGCCCTTGAGCAAGGCACCTAACCCCCCAACTGCTCCCTGGATGCCGCAGCATAAAATGGCTGCCCACTGCTCCGGGTGTGTGTTCACGGTGTGTGTGTTCACTGCTGTGTGTGTGTGCACTTTGGATGAGTCAAATGCAGAGAACGAATTCTGAGTATGGTTCACCATACTTAGCCTTATGTCACTTCACTTTCACTTTTAAATAAACTGATGAGCAATTACCTCCCTGGTTTAGTGGCCAACTTGATCTGTCTGAATTGCATGAATTCTGTGGGGTAGATTTTTAAGACCAGTGCAGTAATAGTTTTGATTCCTAAGCATGACCAATCAAAACAAATGGATAACAAAGGAGTCAAGGGTGGCTTGGTCATCCTGGCAGGCAAGGCTCCCAGCACCTTGGTCATCCAGCACCCAGGCTCCCCTGCTGCAGGCTGTAGAATCTCTCTGCAGTCTTTGTTAGCCAGTAGGTTGATGGGCTGGGTGATCTTGTGCTCTTGTGGACTCCATGTTGGACTGAGAATTAAAGTGAACACTGGCACTTAGAAGTGACCAGTACAAATTAAAATGATTAAAAAGACTACAATTTATATTATATTAATTTTTTATTGGGTATGGTAATGACAGTAATATTTTTATTGGGTATAGTAATAATTGTGGAGAACCTTCCTCTCAATTTCGCTGTGGCTAATTTACAGTAGCTGTTCAGTTCTAAATAGAAACCTCTGTCTGAGATTTTATGTCAATGGCCTCTTTCCTTCATTTTCAAATGATCTATGTAATAATCTTTTTGTCATGCCTCTGAATATTATATTAACCCTGCTGGTTTGTGTATAATTTCAGGTTCTTGTTGACATCAACACGAAAAATGAACATGGTCTATATGAAGCACGTGTCAAAGCAACAGTAGGTGGACATCCTTTGAGCTTCTACAGTCTTGTGGGACTGGAGAATGATTCATTTTATAGGAGCATGCCGCACATCATTGCTCTAGCACTTGATGCGCTAAAAACCCAATGAGGCATGTAAACAAATGTATGTCACTCTCAAATGCAGTCAATATATGGACAGTGCGTGTTAATCACACAATCTTGAATCACTGTATGGATTCGGTATATTTTCACTTGTTTGAAGTGACATACAGCAGAAAACTGCTGTTCTTCATGTATATGGAACTTGCCAGAGAAAAGCTGCTTACTATTATTTGAAGACCCCTCCCACAGAATTCCACAGCCTGAGACTGCAGGCTAGGTGTAAAGATAATTTTTCATAAAGAAAAAATTTCAGCAGCATATTAGCTGCTGATGCAACCATCCCATTTTTTTCTGGGCTTGTGACCATATTTTTCATTGAAATACACATACATTATGTCAGATACTGAGCAGGGTTCTGTGAGTTTAACATGACTGGTACTTAAAATTGTTTTTGAACTGATGTTTTGATGTTCATTCATATTACTGAAAGTATTTCTCTCAGTCATGTGACCTATATGTGTCATGTTTCCTTAATTTATTCATTGAAACACTGATGTAATGTATTTATTTAAATAGAAAAGACCAGTTCATATGTTTGTAAAAAGAATGAAAGAATATAATGTAAATTAAATGTATCTGAATAATTAATTACATTTTCTGACTAAAGCACTTAAAGGCAGGGTCTCTGATTTTTGAAAGCCAATGTCGACATTTGAAATCACCAAAACAAACATGTCCCTAACCCAAATGGGTCCCACCCCTGTATTGATAGCTCTGCCCACACATACGTATGTAACCCTGGCAAATAACAGAAAGAAATGTGTCTATCATTGCTGAAGGGAAGAACAACACGATTGCAGATAAACAAACAAGCAAAAATGACACACAAGCATAATCATGCAAAGGACGGCATATATTAGTTCTGTGAAACAAAGCAAAACCAAAGTTACTCACCTATCGAGAAGGAAAAAAGCATCTCAGCGTCTAAAGTAAAGTTGAATTTCCCAAGTCAATAACTCCTGAGCTAAACTGTTACTACACAAAATGCGGTTGTAGCTGCCTCTCTACATTACTACGATAGAAAAGAGGTGTTATTTGTGTAGTAACAGCATTTAGCTCAGGAGTTATTGACTCTGGAAACTCCAATCTGTGAATGTGCGGCACCCTTCCCGCTCCTTCAGTTCTCTCCAGCGCTGGAAAGCTACTACTTCTTGCTTTATCGTAAGCCTTTCTTCGCTTTCTTTCTTTGTTTTTATCCTCCATGTCAATGCTAAAACCGCTTTCTGCTAATGTCACACATGCGCACTGAACACTATCTCTATCTCATCGGCTACACGTTTGTTTTGATTTTTGTTTAGTAGTCGGCCCGACTCAGTTTTCTGAAGCAATCGGAGACCCTGCCTTTAATCGGCTAAAACACAATATGAGGATGTGTGGTTGAATAAAATCAGTTGTGTAAATAAGAACAGTGTTACAACATGCACATTGGGAATCCTTTACTGCACCAGCACCAACCTAATAGTTTTATTTGCAGCAATTCACATTTAATTTTGTATTGTATCATTGACAGAATTAAAGAAGCAATAAAATCTACACTTTTCAATCTCTGTTTAGCTGTTTAATCTCACACAACAGTGTGAAGAATTTTACATGGCTTACATAATCAAGAAGAGAAAAATCCTCAACAGTTACAGTACTTTCCCTCAGTGGCCTTGGTTCAAATTTAGAACTCAATTTACCAATTAACCAATCAATCAATCAATAGATCAATCAAGCAATAATAATACTATCGAAAATAATAAATGTAAAAGAAAAGAAAAGAAACATAAGCAAAAAAAAAAAGAACCACAGTGTGATTACAGTATCATCCTATTGGTACAGTAGAATTTATGGACACATACTCAAGCTTGAGATTAATGGCAAATGGGCCATAATTTATGAAATGATTTACCTAATAGTATAAATCAAAGCCATGAATTCAGAATTTATCTTCTTTATTCAAGGCCATCCAATACTTAATGGGGAGTGGGGACAGGTGGAGCAACAACCCATTTATTAATGTGCTTGCAAAGCACATTCTTATTCTCTTGCATACTTATTATTATTATTATTATTATTATTATTATTATTATTATTATTATTATTAATGTGCTTGCAAAGCACATTCTTATTCTCTTGCATACTTATTATTATTATTATTTTTATTATTATTATTAATGTGCTTGCAAAGCACATTCTTATTCTCTTGCATACTTATTATTATTATTATTATTATTATTATTATTATTATTAATGTGCTTGCAAAGCACATTCTTATTCTCTTGCATACTTATTATTATTATTATTATTATTATTATTAATGTGCTTGCAAAGCACATTCTTATTCTCTTGCATACTTATTATTATTAATGTGCTTGCTAAAGCACATTCTTATTCTCTTGCATACTTATTATTCTTCTTCTTATTATTATTATTATTCTTCCGGACACTTTTTCTGCGCGTAACTTGTCCCGCAGCTTTTGTCCTAGACCCATAAATGAGGTGTCAAATCGACCGGCTCGTTGAGGAAAGGTGTGCTATCTATTTTGTAAGCGATCAGATGGAAGCTCAAAGGGGCGTTTTTTCCCCATAGACTTGAATGGGGAATCTCTCTGTAGATGTGCTAACATCCAAAAGAGGGCAGCAGACACCAGTGAATCTGTCAGATCACACAACGTTGGAAGAAAAAGATCAAGGACGGAAGTACATTTTTCGGTCAGAAACGCGTTTTGGATTAAAAGGCTTACATATTCCAGTTCCTTAGACTCTTGGGGATTTTTTACAAGCATTTGTTTTGGAAAATATTACCCCAGTGAAGAAAGGTAAGCGCCGCCAATTTCCGGTGACTGTCAACTTGGATTAAATTAGTATGATGGCTATAAATCATATGCTTTGTGTGTGGGCTTAATAAAATCCCGAGAGTCTAAGCTTTCAAACACTATAACATTTAACCGTGTATTTAATGCTTAAACCTAGTGCTGTGGTGCCTTGGACAGCACGGCGGTCACATGTTGTTGTTTCTGCCATTTGTATAACATTTTGTTGTTTTCAACTATCAGTGTAGTTTTTATAATTTTTTATTTCACTTTAAACTAATGTCCTTTCAAGAGCAGCAACGGCTCTTTTAAGAGTCACCCATTAATTAAGCGCATTTTTTCTTTGTCTCCTCACATTACATTTTTTTTTTTTTTGACATAATATGACACGTATATCACAAAAAATGATAAGAATGACTTTAATATAATAAAGCTTGGGTACTATTAGACACACCATTCTTCACATTAGTGAATTAATACATAAAACCGCAAAGGCTTTCTCGTGTTCCTGGATGGCTTAGTGGATAGCGAATTCGTTTAGCATGCAGAGATTCGCGGCTCGAATCCACCCTTGGATAGTTTTTTTTTTCTAAAACTTTATAATAAAGGTTCATTAGTTGACATTAGTTACCACATTACTTAACATGAACTAATAATGAACTGCACTTCTACAGCATTTATTTATTTTGTTCATGTTAATTTCAACATTTACTAATACATTATTAACACCGTGTTAACATTACTTAATATACTGTGAACTAACATGAACAAAGAATAAACTTTATTTTAACAAAGATTACTAAATACAATAATTTATTGCTCATGGTTAGTAAATGTTAGTTAATACATTACGTTTGAACTAATAATCCTTATTGTAACGTGATTATATTTTTTCCCAGTAAAATCACTGATTGATGCTTTAGTTCAAGATCTTCATGGTGCTTGTTTCAGGAAAAGATAAATGGATTTTCAGGTGTGCTCTTTTGTTGCAGGTGAGAAACTAGTCTGCAAATATAACCATAGTAACTGTGCAGCCATACCCTAGCAACCATGTAGTGCACCTTACGAACCATATTGCAATATAAAGAAGCCATATCTCAGTTACACAACATAAAACACTCAGCACGATGAGGGGAACTGACGTCATGTGTAGCCCCGCCCCCAAAATAAGCGAAATCAAAAATTTAGCACAACATGGACATGTCATATATCAAAACACTCAGCACGATGAGGGGAACTGACGTCGCGTGCAAGCACATTCACATTTTCTTTAGGAAATGTACCGTTCTAGTTTAAGAGTAAAACATTGTATAGTCATGTTGAAATCAATTTGTGCCGAATGCAAGTTAACTGGAGAGAAACACTTCTGGTATGAGCACTGTAAATGTTTGTTCTCTTTGCAGGAGAATGAGGAGTGGTTCCTGGTTGCCCGAGTGATTGACAGACTCTGCTTCATCACCATGGCCTTGTTGTTTACACTGGGCACCATTGGAATCTTCTTCATGGGACATTTTAACCAAGCTCCTGCACTTCCATTTCCTGGAGACCCCAAAAAATATCTCCCTGAGACATTTACAGAAAACATCTGCATGCATCTGCATTGACTGACATGTGGTAGGGGTACAACACTTAAATACAAAAAGAGTTGTTTTGCAGTATTTGTATTTTTATTTATCCTTGCTGATTATTCGTTGTTGATTTTTGTGTACAGTATTGTAGTGTCATGACTGGACCACACAATCCCTGCTTTTTCGAAGGAACTATTGTTAAAGATAAATCTCATCTGAGCGTAAAAATGTACACCATTTTTCCTATGACTGTCCTTATCTTAGTAACGACAATTTGAAACAAATGTTACGTGTTTTTTTAGCATGGTTTTAACAAAAATAACTGTAGTTTTTGAAAAGTAGTGATGGTCAGAGGAATTCTTTGTGTGTGTGTGTGTGTGTGTGTGTGTGTGTCTTGAGGAGGATCTAAATTACATGGATGAGTGGTGAATGACAAAGATCTCATCCTGGGATTTTGGAGGAGGTCAGAAGGGTTGTATAACAAGTTGAGAAGTAGCAGAGAAGAGCAGTATATGCATACATTCACACACAAACCCTGCAATCTTTAAGGATTTTCTAGAAACTTCACAATCAACAGAAAAAGGTAAAGCTAAGCTATCTGAAATTAACATTTATATTTATCAACAAAACCCATGGGAAAGATTCAGCACTCAGAGTAACTCTTTTTACAGCTTACATTTGTCTCACAAGTTATTCACTTAATATAATCAGAGCTTTTTGTCTTAGATATATAGATTGCTATATTTATAAGATACATTAAAAAGTAGCTAATGTGAACACAGTCAATTGAATTCATTGACCTCTATATTTGTTATTTTGTGAAACTGTTTTTAAGCATATTAGATTATTCTTTATTTCCTGCAAATTCAGGAAGCTTTGAGACACCCCGTGATGAAGCATTCATTCCATTGTCATGTACTGTATTCAGCTCGCATTTTATAATACATAATATATTTTAATGTGGGCAGCCATTTCATCTAATCAGACTAACTTTATGCTACATTATAAAGTACATTTTCACTTTTCCCTTCTGACACAATTCATTATTTTGTAGAATGCATTTGTTTTCCGTCTACTGATAGCAAGTGAAGACCATCCAGATCAGATCTGTTTAAAATAATATCAGCCAATCTTCATCTAAGGTGCATCAAGTTTTCTCCTCTGTCCACATCCAGTGAGATTAGCTACAGTGACATAGGTTGCAAACTTCTTGATTATGTTGCACACTGTGGACAAAGGAACATCTAGATCTCTGGAGATGGACTTGTAACCTTGAGATTGTTGATATTTTTCCACAGTGTTGGTTCTCAAGTCCTCAGGCAGTTTTCTTCTCCTCTTTCTGTTTTCCATGCTTAGTGTGGCACACACAGACACGCAATGCAAAGACTGGGTCAACGTTTCTCCTTTTTATCTGCTTTCAGGTGTGATTTTTATATTGCCCACACCTGGTGAGTTTAAAGGAGCATGCTTGAAACAAAAAAAAGTGTTTCCGGACACTAGAGAGGGTTAGCAAGATTGAGGGCAATGTAGTGTCTGTAGTATAAAGTCTTGATACCTTAGACAGAGTTAGCAACCTCCATATCTGGCATTGATATTCATTAGCTGTTACATTACCAGCACCTTCACTCTGAAACTAGAGTTTCAATACTTATTGTTATTGAAATTATTATTGATCAGGAGTTTAATCTATGTTTAACAGACACATGGATTAAATCAAAGAAGTATGTAGCATTAAATAAACCTAGTGCATCTGGAATTAGTTATTTCAATTCAATTCCAATTAATTTATTTCTATAATACGTTTAACAATGTATTACAGTTGTCTCAAAGCTTCACAGAAATATAGAAACATAATAGAATAAAAAAGTTTAAACTTAAATTATTATTTTTTCCTAAAGAGCAAGCCAGAGGCAACCGGGCAACGAAAAAACCCCTGCGATCATTTATGAATAAAACCAGGCTACCAGGCTCAGAAGGTAACCCATCCTTATTTTGGTGACACCAGACAGTAAATAATGTAAATGTAAATGATGTCCTTTCTACAACTGTTTAATAATTATTTAACTGTTTGAACCCTTCAATGGACATGTACACACATGGACAAAATTGTTGGTACCCTTCGGTCAATGAAAGAAAAACTCACAATGGTCATAGAAAAAACTTTAATCTGTCAAAAGTAATAATAAATAAAAATTCTATGAATGTTAACCAATGAAAGTCAGTCATTGATTTTCAACCATGCTTCAACAGAATTATTTAAAAAAAATAAACTCGTAGAACAGGCCTAGACAAAAATGATGATACCCCTAGAAAAGACTGAAAATAATGTGACCAAAGGGACATGTTAATTCAAGGTGTGTCCACTAATTAACATCACAGGTGTCTACAATCTTGTAATCAGTCAGTGGGCCTATATATAGGGCTCCAGGTAGTCACTGTGTTGTCTGTTGACATGGTGTGTACCACACAACATGGACCAGAGGAAGCGAAGGAAAGAGGTGTCTCAGGAGATTAGAAAGAAAATTATAGATGATAAAGGTAAAGGCTATAAGACCATCTCCAAGCAGCTAGATGTTCCTGTGAATACAGTTGCACATATTATTCAGAAATTTAAGATCCATGGGACTGTAGCCAACCTCCCTGGACGTGGTCGCAGGAGGAAAATTGATGACAAATCAAAGAGACGGATAATACGAATGGTAACAAAAGAGCCCAGAAAGACTTCTAAAAAGATCCAAGGTGAACTTCATGCTCCAGGAACATCAGTGTCAGATCGCACCATCCGTCATTGTTTGAGCCAAAGTGGACTACATGGGAGACGACCAAGGAGGACACCATTGTTGAAAACAAATCATAAAAAAGCTAGACTGGTATATGCCAAACTACATGTTGACAAGCCACAAAGCATCTGGGAGAATGTCCTATGTCTTATGGACAACTTTTTGCCAAGCTCTATTTTACATCAGCTCTATGTTCACAGATGGAAAAATGCATCTGGCACAACGTGTCTTGAATCTGTGCAGGGTACAATGAAATCTGAAGACTATCAAGGGATTCTAGAGAGAAATGTGCTGGCCAGTGTCAGAAAGCTTGGTCTCAGTCATAGGTCTTGCAACAGGACATTGACCAAAAACACAGAGCTAAAAACACCCAAGAATTGGACTATTCTAAAGTGGCCTTCTATGAGCCCTGACCTCAATCCTATTGAGCATCTTTGGAAGGAGCTGAAACATGCTGTCTGGAAAAGACACCCTTCAAACCGGAAACAACTGGAGCAGTTGTTGCTCATGAGGAGTGGGCCAAAATACCTGCTGAGAGGTGGAGAAGTCTCATTGACAGTTACAGGAATCATCTGATTGCAGTGATTGCCTCAAAAGGTTGTGCAACAAAATATTAAGTTAGGGGTACCATCATTTTTGTCTAAGCCTGTTCCATTAGTTTATTTTTTTAAATAATTCCGTTGAAGCTTTCATTGACTTTCATTGGTTAACATGTATATATACCAACAATTTTGGTACATATTCTGTACTATATATATATATATATATATATATATATATATATATATATATATATATATATATATATATATATATATATATATAAACACCCTTGCCTGGGAAGGAGAAGCAGTTGTTTACAGATGATAATCAAGGCATCACACAAAAACCTGCACATAAATTCAACATGTTTTGGCATAATAATACATGTAGCCACAAAAATAGGTTTAACTAGGTGATTCTGCTAATTATTTTTTTAGACACCCAGGCCAAATTCTGAATTCCTTTGTGAATTTGCAGGGATTTACTTGTTTCCTAAGATATGCATTAATTGCTGGAGACCTTATTCATTTTCATAATCCAGAAGACGATCTGAGAACAAATGGTTAGATAGAACTTTATCTACATATCTGTGTATCTACAGTATGTATCTTGCTACAGTACATTAAATGTAGTCTACATAAAATGTAAGTGGAATTACATTTAAAAGTAATATCATTAGAGATAAAAAAAAAAAACCCTGGAATAACAATCACATATGCACCTTTAAACAGACCAACAGAAAATTGCAATGTAAATGGTGTCAAATTAAATTTGTAGAATTTCAAATACAATGGAACGAGAGCCTCCTTTGCTACTACAAAAACATCCATTTTTACCCTCAAATTAGTTTCACGAATTTCCTCATCAAAATCAGATCTCATACCTATATATTTTTTAAACATATAATACCAGAAGCAATTTAATTTCTTCTAAAAATAGTAATTTCTTCCCTTATCACTGGCAATGTACCTGAATCTTTTAAACAAACATATATTAAACAACAAAAAACTGATCCTTGTCTGTGTCATCTATCCAACTACAGACTACCTCAAACCTCTCCTTTACCTCCAAGATCCTAGAAAACATTGTAGCACAGACGTTATGCTTACACATACATAGAAACATTCATGAAAAGTTAAGGAATGTATAAAAGGATACTGGATGCTGGTACACCTTTCAATGGTAAAAAAAAACAAAACGAAGGATTTCAGTAACTGTTCAATCATATTCATAATTACACTGTTATGTCATGTTTCAGGTAAACATTATCAATAATCAGTTATCACAGTTACATAACGCATCCTTAGGGTGTGTGTTATAACAGAATAAATCATAAGTGACTATGCTAATATAGTGTTTTCTTTTGTAAATTGGTAGCAACAACAGACCTTTAGACTTTAAGTACATCTATCTCTCTATCTCAGGTCATGTCCACTATAACAGCCCAGCCTTTACCCCATGGTCTGGAAAGAGAAAAACACATTGAGATGCATTTAAGAGCTTTTCACCAGAGGTGGAGTACCTCTATGGACCCTCAGGATCTCACTACTACTCCAGCACCAAGAGAAAGTCCACTCTATGGATATCTATCACCCACATTCCAAGCTCAAGTCTTGGACACAAACAAGAAAAAAGAAGAGCAGTGGGCCACAGAGACACTACCGGCAGGTCTGGCTGCTCTGGCAAAAGTTAGCCAAATACACATAACTGCTATACCTGAGCTTCAGGGTGAGTCATGTGGGGCAAACATAAATGCAATTATTAATAACTTGTTATTAGGGATATAATACTAATTAATAACACAGTGCTATTATCTGTATCTGTTTAGTGCTGGTAGTAAAAGTATGGACTGTGAATTCTGGCTATAACAGTTTCTAGGATACCTAACCTAAGATCATAAATAGCTATATTGAACTATATTTGCTGTTTTTTAATCTCAATCACACAGGTTATTGGTATATTCAGTCATGGCCAAAAGTGTTGGCACCTCTGAAATTTTTCCAGAAAATGAAAGATTTCTCACAGAAAAGGATTGCAATTACACATGTTTTGTTATACACGTTTATTTCCTTTGTGTGTATTGAAACACAAAAGAAAAACAGAGGAAAAAGCAAATTTGACATAATTTTACACAAAACTCCAAAAATGGGCCGGACAAAATTATTGGCACCCTTTTCAAAATTGTGGATAAATAAGTTTGTTTCAAGCATGTGATGCTCCTTTAAACTCTCCTGGGGCAAGTAACAGGTGTGGGCAATATAAAAATCACACCTGAAAGCAGATAAAAAGGAGAAATTTTGACTCAGTCTTTGCATTGCGTGTGTGTGTGCCACACTAAGCATGGAAAACAGAAAGAGGAGAAGGAAAACTGCCTGAGGACATGAGAACCAACATTGTGGAAAAGTATCAACAATCTCAAGGTTACAAGTCCATCTCCAGAGATCTAGATGTTCCTTTGTCCACAGTGTGCAACATGATCAAGAAGTTTGCAACCCATGCCACTGTAGCTAATCTCGCTGGATGTGGACAGAGGAGAAAAAATGATGAAAGGTTGCAACTCAGGATAGTCTGGATGGTGCATAAGCAGCACCAAACAAATTCAAGCTGTCCTGCAGGCTCAGAATGTGTCAGCGCGAACTATCCATTGACATTTGAACGAAATGAAACGCTATGGCAGGAGACCAAGGAGGACCCCACTGCTGACACAGAGACATAAAAAGCAAGACTTCAGTTTGCCAAAATGTGAGTGAGTAAGCCAAAATCCTTCTGGTAAAACATCTTGTGGACAGATGAGACCAAGATAGAGCTTTTTGGTAAAGCACACATCATTCTACTGTTTACCGAAAATGGAATGAAAAGAACACTGAACCTCCACCATATTTGACTGTAGGTAAGATGTTTAGGGGTTGTTTTGGTGGCTCTGGCACTGGGTGCCTTGACTGTGTGCAAGGCATCATGAAATCTGATGATTACCAGAGGATTTTGGGTCACAATGTAGGCACCCTTCCAATATGAGAGACAGTTTGCAAAGGAAGAGTGGTCCAAAATTCTGGGTGAGAGGTGTAAGAAGCTTATTGATGGTTATAGGAAGTGATTGATTTCAGTTAGGGTGTGCAACCAAATATTAAGTTGTGTCGTTTCCGGCACAGTGACCACATAAGACCACATTATGTCAAATTTGCTTTTTCCTCTGTTGTTTTAGTGTTGTTTCTATACACACAAAAGAAATAAACATGTGTAAAGCAAAACGTGTAATTGCAATACTTTTCTGTGAGAAATACTTCATTTTCTGGAAAAATATCAAGGGGTGCCAACACATTTGGTCATGACTGTATACATAGGATTGGGTAAAAAAATGATTCCCCATTGCACTGGACTCCCCATCGCACTATATGGTTGACCCCAAATACTTAAACTTCTGCACCTTCTTGACCTCAGCCCCCTAAAACCTCACTGTCCTACTTCTCTCCCTCTCGTTCAAATACATGTATTCTGTCCTACTACTGTACAACTGACTTTCATTCCTATTCTTTCCAGAGCAGACCTCCACCTTTCCAGGTGTTCCTTCACCTGCTCTCTACTCTCACTACAGATCACACTGTCAGCCGCAAACATCATTGTCCACTGAGATTCTTGTCTGACTTCATCTGTCAACCTGTCCATCACCATAGAAAACAAGAAGAGACACAAAGCCGATCCTTGACATACTGTAGCCCCACCTCCGCATGGAACTCCTCTATCTGAGAAACAGCATATCTTACTGCTGTTATACTCTTCTCATACATACCTATACTCCTGCAATTTCTCTTCTCTCTCTGTCTACGAATGCTTCTCCTTCCTCTTGTTCCTCAAACCAACAGTAGTCCAATTTCCGCCGGCACCCCGTAGGCCAACAATGTTGTCTGACTGATGATTTGCATGTTCTAGATTCTTCTTGATGGAACACTTTCTATTTATCTGGGCTTGGGGCTGTCACAGAACTCACTGGCTTGCAACCCCTGTGGTTATATTAGGAATGGGCAAAAAAATAACTCTGCAAAATTAAGTAAATAAGATCAAATAATGAAATATTTGTGAAATGAAATATAGCCACAAAAATTTATTGCTCTCACTTTGTGTATCAGGCCCCCAGTGCATTTCCCGCAGGATGTATAGTATTGCTGCAGAAACCAAGCAACTGTTTCTGGCTGCGGAAGGTAAAATTAATTTAAATTTTAAATCATATAATCAATGAATTGGAATAGATTCTTGTAAAAGGCCAGGTGATTTCTGGCTGATCAGAATACAACCAATGTGGTTTTCAGCTGTTCTGGTGCGTCTGGTGTGTTGTGCATTATGAGATGCTTTCCTCTTCCCCATAGTTGCTGAATTGTTATTTGATTTCTTATTAGCTCAAACCATTCTGGCCATTGTCTCATGTTTGATGTGAATATTAACTGAATCTCCTGACCTGTGTCTGCATGATTTTATGCATTGTGCTGTTGCCACATGAAATATTTTAAATTATTTATTACACAGATATTTTAGATTTTGTGTTCTCCATCTTTCAGAGAGCTCATGTGTTTGCATGCAATGCTGTGGACCTGCCCGTGCCTGCTCTTTGCAGGGTTTTGACCAGGATCGGCAGAAGATGTTTCTATTTGAAAGGCCACTTAGAGCAGATATGTGCTGCCTGGGCTGCTGCCTGATGGAGATGAGGGCTTACACAGCACAGGGGGAGCTCATTGGCACTGTCCACCAGAGGTACACAGACATTTTAGGATACAGAATAATACACAATGTTCATATACTATATGGCCTGAGATATGTTTATACCTGAGGGAAGATGCGTGTTGGGATCTCAAGTTTTCGCATAATTGTAGTATTTTTTATGTATGTAAATGCATGTATATAACATCTGTTTTTAATACAACCCTAATTAATCACAGTAATGTGGGTTTTTTTTGTTTTGTTTTTTTATTCATAAATAAGAAGCTGTTATATAATATATATATATATGAATAGTCTTTTTAACATTTGTATAATGTTGGTTCAGCATTTTGGTGTCACCTACAAAAATTCTAATGTGTCTCTGTATGACATGACTTTTATATCTACAAGGTGGAGTATGTTCACACCCTACTTTGAGGTGTGTGACTCTGCAGACTGTCCCTTCCTGAGGATACAAGGCTTCTGCTGTCCGATCCGATGCCTTTCTGACCAGGAGTTTCAGGTCAGATGCCTCATACTAGGTCAAATCAAACCTTGTCTGGATTATCACTCCTTTACTCTTTACTGTGAAAGCTTTAATTATATCTAGCTATAAATATAGAAAGAGAAAAAAGTTTTAAAAGCATGAAATAAAGAATGAATCTATGTATGATTCATAAAACAATTGTATGACATCTAAACAAGAGAACAAGCAAGCAAACAAGCCTGATGTGCCATCATTCCTATTCATAGCAATGGCATTTGAGGTCAGGACTACAAACTTGGCAAACCAGGTCTACAAGGGCACTGTACAAGGGCACTGTCATAATGTAACAAGCTCAAGCTACAACTTTGGGACAAAACTAAACCACTTACAGTCCTTATCTACAGGTAGTTATGTGAATACTAGTTACATATTTAATTGCGCCTCCATGATCTGGATGAAAAGTTTGCAAACCTTGGGAGAATTTCCAATATGTGTACCAGTAACAAAAAAAAAGGTGAGAAGGCAAAACAAATGTATTTTATTTCTTATAGGACTTAAGTGACTTTGTACACAAAACATTAAAAAAAGTTCACCTCATTGTGCTGAGTGTTTTGATATGTCACATGTCCATGTTGTGCAAATTTTTGATTTTGCTTGTTTTGGGGGCGGGGCTACACATGACGTCATGTGACGTGACCATAATACCCGTGGGGCAGTTCCCCTCATTGTGCTGAGTGTTTCGATATGTCACATGTCCATGTTGTGCAAATTTTTAATTTTCACGTGACCTCACATGACCTCACGTAACCTCACGTGACCATAATACCCGTGGGGCAGTTCCCCTTATTGTGCTGAGTGTTTTGATATGTCTCACGTCCATGTTGTGCAATTTTTTTTTTATTTTCCTTGTTTTGGGGGCGGGGCTACACGTGACGTCACGTGACGTGACCAGAATACCCATGGGGTAGTTCCCCTCAATGTGCTGAGTGTTTTGATATGTCACATGTCCATGTTGTGCAAATTTTTGATTTCGCTGGTTTTGGGGGCGGGGCTATACGTGACGTGACTAATACCCGTGGGGCAGTTTCCCTCATTGTGCTGAGTGTTTTGATATGTCACATGTCCATGTTGTGCATGTTTTGATTTCGCTTGTTTTGGGGGCGGGGCTACACGTGACGTCATGTGGTGTCGAGTGACGTCACCAGAATACCCGGTGGGGTGCCAATACTTTTGGCAAAAAAGTGGCTACTGAGGGTTTGGACATTTCATATCAATACTGCAGTCATTATGGGATTCTACTTATTATACTGTATAGAACAGTACATGCCATTCTTAATGTTGGATGTATTGTGTGTGTGAGAGCTTAGAGGACTTTTCGGAATTCCCTATTCAAGTCTATGGGATGTTCGATCGTCGACTACGGGAAAACCGAAAATTCCGTCGGAACTCCGAAATAAAAACTTGTTCTGGTGTAAGGTCCTAAAGAACCTGTCTGAGTACGGTGTAAATCGCTCGAAAACTTGCCAAGTTACAAACCTCAAAAGTTTATAATGGAAGTCTATGGGGAAAAAGGCCACTTTGAGCTTCCGTACCGGGAATGCCGGAATTCCGATCTCTTAGAAAAATAGAAGCAACAAACTTCAGACCAGGGTCTACGACATATCCGAATTTGGTGCATGTGGCTCGAACGCCCTGGGCCGCATTTTTTTAAATACATTTTTGTCTAATAATAATAATAATAATAAGCTTATAAAGGAAATCAGAATGTTGGCTTCTACAAAGCCAACATAATTAACAGATACACATAACATTACAGGCACTAAAACTAACCATACAAAAAATAAAAAGACAATAAATAACAAAATAATCGCATAAAAGCTACCCTAAAAAAGTAGGTTTTAAGGTGGGATTTAAAAACACCCAGGGATTCTGCATTCCTAATATCTGAGGGCAGCAAATGCCACAATTTGGGAGCCAAGGAAGAAAAAGCCTGATCACCCATAGTTTTTAGCCGTGTTTTTTGAATAGTTAGAAGACCAGCACATGTGGGAATGTAGGGGATTAACAGCTCACAAATATTGAGGGGCCAAATTATTCAAGGCCTTATAAGTGAGCCTGAGAACTTTAAAATCAAATAGAAAACTAACAGGAAGCCAGTGTAATTTTTCCAGGACAGGTGTAATGTGCTCCCATGCAGCTGAATTTTGTACCAACTGTAATAACTGTAGATGAGCCTTCTCTGTAATTATCTTTTCCAAAAGAAACCAGCATTCTTCTTTGATCTATAAGCTTATGTATGTACCATATTTCAATGGTGGTAAATATTTTGTTTGAGATTTTATGGAAATTTTAGGTTGTTTCCATGATCGGTGAGCACATTGGAACAGTATGGAAGAAGTGGCCAGGGTACAACGTTGACAGTTACAACATGGACCATGAACATTTTGGGTTGGATGGTAAGAAAAAGTGTTGCATACGGTATCAACATTGTAATGACTGTCTTTTTGGCTTAGAATTTTTTTTTTTCTAATCCCATTCTGTGTTCTTTCCTTAGTCTCTCAGAACATGAATGTGAAAACCAAAGTGTTACTTCTAGCAGGTACATTTCTTCTGGTAAGTTGAAATTGAAATCTGAATCAAATATTTAAAAAATAATTAAAAATTCAGCATAGTATCAAAGAACTAAATATTATGTTTTATTTTCCCAGAATTACATGTTTTTTGAAATGAGCTGAAACAAAAGAGAACAATTGAAAACCAGCAGCGATGGACTGTAAACACTGTATATGTCAGCTACTGTATGGCTTTATAAAACTTTGAAATATTAGGATGGCATGTATAATTTTGATAGTAATATCTGTGTCATTAAACCACAGTTACATTAACCAAAATGCTTTTTAAAATATAACCATTTATTTAAACTATTATTTCAATTAATTCTTTTAAAACACCTTACTGATAACTAGTTATTTGCAGTCCAAAGACAAAAAAAATTCAACAATACTTCTCTCTACTCATTTAACAAATTTGTCATTAAAATTCAGTGAATTTTTATTGCTTGGGATACTTTTACTGTAGCACATGGACCAAAACTGATCATACTTTTTAATTGGCCTTTTAAATCCTTTTACAGTCTTTCTAGATTTTAAATAAAGACAGTGAGAATAACAGCATACAAGTCACTTTGTGTTTTTGAAACAATTTCTTTGTTGATTTACATGCTTAGTGCATTTGACATTAGCTGTAGACAAGCCTGGCAGAGGCAAAGTTTTTTTAACTACAATATCCTGGAACGTCTGTAAAATTCATGCCACTGGTCCTAACAAGGGCCCCTGGATCACAGGCCATAAAACCTGAATGATCCCTAACACAATTAACAATTCCAGATGCAGATTCAGTGCCACTTTACCTTCAGGGGTTCAGGGTCACTTCCAGGAAAAGACTCTTTCTTGCAAGCCTTCCAAACATCTATTTGTTTTAGAGGCAAAGTCTAATTCAGGGGTGTCAAACTCAAATACTGCCTGAACCTTTTTTCTTTTTTCTTTTTTAAACAATTATCTGCTCTATTAATTAACACCAGTAATCTAGGCTCTGGCAGGAGGAAAGGATAGTATGAGCATAATACTGGAGAATATGAATAATATTCCTAATTATGCGTAATATGAAATATTGCATAACAGACATTTAATTGTACTTGCATTATGTATAATGCATAAGACTTATTAAAGTTGTTTAATGATCTCTTGTCCTGACACATTTTTCAATGGGTTTCTACGCAGATATAATAAATCTCAGGATTTTAATCTTCATCATTTTAAGTGCTACTGGTGATTCATATATTTTACAGCAATATCTGGTAAACCAATAATCAAACTGAAGTCTTACAAGTGAATCTCAAGTCACTGTTTTCATTTAAATGTTCTCAAATGAAGTACATGCAGATAGATCAAATCTGATCAAGTAGAAATCAGACTGCTTACAGGCCTCAGTGTTTCTTCCATGTTAAACCCTGCCAAAAGTACATCACTAAAAGTACAACCACAAGTCAGTGGTAGCAGCAACTGCATATTTAACTTTAATTGCAATCCAAACATAACTTCAAACGCACTCAAGTCTATAAATCCAGGCAGTATGTAAGAGATGTAGACAAACCATGACCCATCCCAAGTTCCAAATCCACATTGGTTATTCTTCTTCATGGTGGATTCTACTTGTTGGTAATCACGATTTTTCAGCTGACTGCATTAATCATGAAAATTCCTTTCAAATGCAAAATCACAGAATGCTGAGTGCTTCTGGGAAGCAGGCACAGTGTGATATCTTTAAGTCGAAGCTTCAACATATTCAGATTAAAACAAAAATTATCTAGAACAGTATCCATCATATATCTCTTCAAAAATCTTTGAAAATATATTTTTTGTTTCCTATAATTTCAAAAACAAAAACTTTAACACTGAAATTAAAATACTGCACTATAGTAAAATGTAACCCTGTTAATGGCAATATAAAATAAAAACTTTAAGAGGGATGGGTTATGTGAAGCTGAATAACTTGTCAGATGGGGTCAATATGTCTTTATGAACAATTATGCACCAAATTACATTTGATTGGTTTTGTTAATCAGCCTTCATCATAACCACAGTAGCAACAAATTTTGAGGCTTGTTCTTTCCCTAGCTTAAGTTTCTTAGCTATTCAAAAACGTTTTTACTTGTCGTTTGACTCCACCTTCATTCTTAGTGGCATTTCTGCTGATCAGATATTTTGACCAGGAAAATGGACTTTCCAGTAGTCAATATCCCTTTTTTGTTTTCTAATAAAAAACAATGGTATTTCATAAATGAGTTGTATGCCCCAGGAAAGTCCTCTTCATCCACAATGAAGGTAGCCTAAAAATGAAAAATAAATATATATTATATATATATATATATATATATATATATATATATATATATATATATTTATATAGAACTTAAGAAATTAAATAACATTGCATTAAATTAGAGACTGAAAAGTAGCACATTGTCTGTATCAAATCTAGCAGGCTGATAAATATTAATGGTTAGGTTTTAAACCTATAGATTCAAGTGTGGTGGAGTTTTGCTTTTGAAGTGATCTATGGAGATGGATGGATTATTTAAGGTGTTATACAGGTGTCCTACCCCTGACATCGTTCACCAATGAGAAAGACCTAGCGGCCACCACTAGCATTCACCAGTCCATGGAAATCCTCCCAAGCCCTGAATGAACAGAAAAAGTACACAAACAAAATAAAATCTTCCTATTAAAAAAAAGTAATGTCACTGTGTCGTTTGTGCTCCATGGATATATTTTGTGTATTCATGTGGGTTTTTTACACCATGGAACTGACAGGGATAAAATGAATAACAAAAGCACAAGTGCATTTATGTGTAGCCACGTACTTGATGCTGTCAGTATGTGTTTTGTACTCCATTATGGTGTTTGGTGGTAGGTTGAGGACTCTGCGAAGTGTGTCTCTGATACGAGCAGTAGTGGCCTGATCACTTGCTGTTTTGTTCCAGATAGATATGATATCCTCCTAGACACACAGACACACACGCCTACTAAACACATAGTATTAAAAACACACATTAATCCATCTACTCTTAAACACATCATTCTACAGCAATGCACACTAACCCAAATCACTTATTCAACTAATTAATGTTTCATTAGTGTAAGTGCAGCAAGCACAGTAAAATTACTGAGGAAATATGAAAACAACAATGTAATAAAATTCTACACACCTATCTATTTCATAATGTGTTGCTTGATTTGCTTTGAAAATTAGCAGGACTAGAATCGTAATGCATACCTCCTTCAAAATTTAGTTCAAAAAGTAATTAAAAAAATGTGATTAATAAGGAAGAAATTAAAATTGCATTCAATTAACTAATAGAGGCAACACATCAACAGAAACATCTACAGACCTCTAGATTTGTACAATGAATAAAAGCCCATGAAGTATTTGGGTATTAGTGCTACTGTATATAGTGTTTTAGTACCTGGAAGCGGACAGAGACAACAGCGCCACAGATCTCCTCACCAACCATGAACTGCTCACCCAGCATGGCCAGAATCAGATTCTCCCAGCAGCGTGAGGCCAGACCCTTCCGAAGCCGAATTATCCACTTCCCTCCACTCTTATTAGCATCATCCTAGTGATAGTGAAGAATAAAAAAAAACAGAGAGAGAAACATGTCAAATAAACCTGAAAAAAATACCCCCAAAAAACCTTAAAATCCCCTAATCAAACAAGAAAAAAAATAGAAAAAGAAAAACTAGTCATCCTTTCCATAAAATATCACATTTTTATGTTTCCTTTGCTCTAAATATGACAATTGCATTTGAAAATAATTCTTCATTATATGCACCTCCCACATGGGCTTGATTCCCTCCTTAAACAGGTGGAAGTCGCTGTGGCCAGTCAGGTCACCTGGCCTGATCATGTGACTGTAAAACCTCCAAAACTGCTCCACCTGTGGCACAGACTGTATATTAGATTTGATGAAATTATACAACTGAACTGTGAAACATATTTTGGAAAAAAAAATAATAATAAAAAATGTAGAGTTGGCACTAATGAGTGTGTGTTTGATTTTGTTTGTAGTTGAGTGGACTGGTATGAGTATATGTGGATATACACTCACCGGCCACTTTATTAGGTACACCTTACTAGTACCGGGTTGGACCCCCTTTTGCCTTCAGAACTGCCTTAATCCTTCGTGGCATAGATTCAACAAGGTACTGGAGACATTCCTCAGAGATTTTGGTCCATATTGACATGATAGCATCACGCAGTTGCTGCAGATTTGTCGGCTGCACATCCATGACATGAATCTCCTGTTCCACCGCATCCCAAAGGTACTCTATTGGACTGAGATCTGGTGACTGTGGAGGCCATTGAGTACAGTGAACTCATTGTCATGTTCAAGAAACATGGCGCGTTATCCTGCTGGAAGTCATACACTGTGGTCATAAAGGGATGGACATGGTCAGCAACAATACTCAGGTAGGCTGTGGCATTGACACAATGCTCAACTGGTACTAATGGGCACAAAGTGTGCCAAGAAAATATCCCCCACACCATTACACCACAGCAGCAGCCTGAACCGTTGATACAAGACAGGATGGATCCATGCTTTAATGTTGTTGACGCCAAATTCTGACCCTACCATCCGAATGTCGCAGCAGAAATCGAGACTCATCAGACCAGGCAACATTTTTCCAATCTTATATTGTCCAATTTCGGTGAGCCTGTGCAATTTGTAGCCTCAGTTTCCTGTTCTTAGCTGTCAGGAGTGTTGTGTGTTCATAGATGCTCTTCTGCATACCTCAGTTGTAACGAGTGGTTATTTGAGTTACTGTTGCCTTTCTATCAGCTCGAACCAGTCTGGCCATTCTCCTCTGACATCAACAAAGCATTTGTGCCCACAGAACTGCCGCTCACTGGATATTTTCTCTTTTTCGGACCATTCTCTGTGAACCCTAGAGATGGTTGTGCGTGAAAATCCCAGTAGATCAGCAGTTTCTGAAATACTCAGACCAGCCCATCTGGCACCATCAACCATGCCACATTCAAAGTCACTTAAATCACCTTTCTTCCCCATTCTGATGCTCGGTTTGAATTGCAGGAGATTGTCTACATGCCTAAATGCATTGAGTTGCTGCCGATTGGCTGATTAGAAATTTGTGTTAACGTGCAGTTGGAGGGGTGTACCTAATAAAGTGGCCAGTGAATGTGTATACATATGCTGAGTTTATACAAATACGTGTCTGACTAACCGAAGCAAAGCTGCCGATCTGTTTAATGTTCTGTTCATAGCTCTGTGTACTGGCTGGTCTGCCTGGGGTTCGCCGAGAATACCAGAATGTGTAGTTATATTGAAGAGGGTGTTCCCCTGCCCCAGGAACCACAGCCTACAAAAAAGAAGAAAAGCTTTTTCATATCACATGGAGCATTACAGAAAAACAATAAGCAAAGACTAAAAACAGGTGAGATGAAAGTATTCTGTATGAACATGAACTACAAACACACACACACACACACATTTACACACAAACCTTCCTCTTGGTAGTGTTTTGGTCCTTTTCCTCATCCTCATTCCTTTCCTTCTCACCATCTTTCGGTGAGCTGTTGTCCTGGTCGTGATCTCCACTGTCATCATCTTTTAGACTGTAATGAACACAGGAAAAAATAAGAGAAGTGAGTGTCAAAATGGTGGCTGCGTGAAATGCCTTCTAAAAGCATCCACACAACTGAAATATCCTGAATTCAGAATTAGGAATGCACTGATCCGAGCATTTTGATTGGATCAGATATCAGTGGTGCGTGACCTATCCAAATCCGATACCCGTGGTGGTTGATTATTGAACAGCAAACATCATATACTATTGCTTGAACTTATAAGAAAAATACACTTATACATCGGCGTCGGAAGCAAATTAAAAGTGAGTGTATCCTGTCCCATCCACATATAATGGTTCTGACGCTCATGGATTTCAGGAAGCAGGAGCGTGGACAATGCTGTAGGTAAAACGTGGAATGTTTTATCATTTAATTTATTAGGGCATTCCTCAAGCAGAACGGATTTGACTGGCGGCGCTCTGAAAAGTAAGTGGTAGATGTAGTATTTCAAATTACAATACGACAAATTTAATCCAGCATCTTCAGAAGCATCATGCAAAAATACACATGGAGTTCGCACAAGTTAAGCGGAAAAAGGATGATCGTCCTCTCCATTGTGGAAACCGACTACTAGTCTAATATTCCTAAAAAAAAAACCTGACAATGTTTATCAAGTGACTCCTGAAACAGGTTTATGTGATTGGTGATGTCTATATACTTAGACATGGTTGTTCCGTTGGTTGTTGCAATGTTGCTTTGCACTTTTTTTGATGAGTGCAAGGTTTACTGTTTAATACATTTTGCATTGTTTCAAGAGTTCTAATTTAAGATTCACTTTAAAATATTGCCTTTTCTTCAGAAAATAATTTAATTTAATAATTGCAGTTTTTGTGGGCCTATTTCCAGGTTTTTCCTTAAATCTCTGCATGTCTTTTCTATAGATATCAGATTTATGCAAATCAAAACCATTTTAAAAAACACTTTAAAAATGGTTTTCCTCCCTATAGTAAAGAATGACAATAAAAGTTCACATGTGTGCAGGAACATCTTGATACTGTAGGGAAGCAGTCAACATCTGAGTTATGCCTCTTTTCTTTCCTTGTAACTGATCTAGCAATATAAACAAGGACCGTTTGTAAACGACCCACAAGGCTTCACATCCATGGAGGGCCAACTTTTTTTTGTACGATTTCTAATTAAGCACGAAAACAAGCCAACAAACTTTCCAACGACGCATTAAATTGACCGTATTTACAGGCCTGCTTGCTTTGCATTAAACACGTTAGAATCAAACGACTAATCAAACTGGCGTATAATTACACACACTTTTTAAAAAAAAAAAAAAAACAGAAGAGATTTAATAATGCTGAGTGACAAAATATAAAAAATCTCATGGCAACATTTATTCAGACCATACTTTCATTCAAACCCTTCACTTTAAAGCCAGACGATTTGTTTTATTCATGTCTAAACGGGGTAAGTTATAAGAAATACACTTATTAACACTCTAGCAGGATGAAAACGTGTACAATTTGTCCTTAACTGGAGAGCGGAGAGTCGGCGACAATACGGCGGAATCCAGTGCACTTGCCCCGCCTGGGTGTTAACGACGAACCCGGGGATTCATTTGCGGCCTACGTGTCCGTCTGGTACTATTAATGCAAATGTTTATGCCGTGGCCACAGCTATCACTCTTTTTGTGTAGCATTACTAGTCATTGTGAGTTTGTGTCGTTGTCAAACATCCCATTGAGAGGGACACACCTCTCACTACAAACAGCTTCTGAGGGGATTCTTTAGACACATGATTTGCTTTGACAACAAGAGGCATTAATTAAGGACGTTTCTAGCATGTTTCGATAGTTACTGTCTACTCACGCGTCAAATTTGTTGTTCATTATTCCCTAAGTTCCGGTCTCTCGCTGTCCGGCTGCCGACCCGTCAAAACCCGCAGCATCAGCGGCGCTTAGCGAGCACGAACATCCTGAATCGGTGGAGAACGTACAGCGCATGCGCCAAGTCACCCCTTTAGGGAAAGCCCTTATATAGAAAAATCTACTTTTCTATTAGAATAGAAAAGATTGTTGGATTTATCTCAATTATTGGCCCTTATGTTGTGTACACGTCAATATTCTGTATTTAATGGTTCAAACTTTTCATATAGTCAAACATGGATGTTAATCTGCCTGTTATTCAGCCTTATGTTGTAGTTCTTAAATAGTCTGAAAGTCAGTATTTAGCATTAATAGTGACAATGAATTTGTTAGCTGAATTCTTCTTTTATGATCTCTGTTAGTGTGTCACAGTTATATTATTATATTATACAATACTATACGAGCAAAGAAAAGGAAAACACCACTGTGACAATGAGTGGAATAAACTAAGGGACCAAATTAATATTGGAGAAGCATTTGTACAGTGAAAACATGTGATGTTTCAAGGGGGATATCAAACGTATGCAGAGAAATCCTTGATTTTTCTGCAGTGATAAATAAAGGTTTTTAATATGATTAAAAATGACGTTCTTTGCATGATAAAACTTATTAAAACAATGTTTTTAATAATTCCACAGTTTTATATGATAGGAATACATTCAAGTATTGTGTAAAGCCTTATGAAATGTTTTATTTTTTTGTAAAATCAGCATGAACCAGGTAAGTCAAAGAAAAGAAAAAACAAGTAGCAAAATAATTAAAACACAAATGTGTTTTTGCAGGAGTTTATTTATTAAATTGTAAACACAAACACACAATTTACGTGCAGAGCAAATGGAAGATGACAGCAGACATTTATTTTACCCAACAGAATGTTTAGGTGTGTTAGGTCTGTAACACACTAAAATTTGCTCAAATGATTACAACATAGTATGTGACCTATTTGGGCTATAAAAATGTGCTGTTCTAAAACAGCCACTTGAGAAGGAATGAACTCTCTTATTTGCCACTCTCTCTCTCTCTCTCTCTCTCTCTCTCTCTCTCTCTCTCTCTCTCTCTCTCTCTCTCAAACCAGGCACACCAGCTCTGTATGGGTCAGCCGGTAACTCTCTCCCTGAGTGATTTCTTTGTTCTTGATGGTGGGACACTTTGTTTCAACTGATCATTGTATGGCAGCACAGTGCTTGTAAAAACCTTGAAAGAGACCATGGCATGAGCGGCAGCTTCAATAGCTCCTATTAGATGACAGGGCAGAGTGCCATCGGCTTTCATTAGAGACAAGATGTACAAAATGCAACATAAACTCATTTGCTTTCATCTACGGCCAGTGTCAAATGACTTACGTCAGCAGAAAGCTGGAGACAGAAAGAGCACCCAGTCCAAAACACTACAGCCCCATAACAGAGACATGAGATGTCTGAAAAATAAAGAAAAAACAGCATTTCTGGTTTACAATAAGGGTGGGATAGTATATTGGTATCACAGTATAATGCAATAAGAAAGTCTTCTAGCAACAAATTGTGTAACTGTAGTCATATCATAGTAAAAGACTTTGTGTTCTAATCACTGATAAAGATGAGGCAGCTTAGAGAGAAAAGGTGTGCACAGATAAAGTTGAACAGCAAACATCTGAACATCAAAAAGACCAAGGAGCAGGTCAACACCTGCAAGTTCGTCAGTATTCAGTATGTGCAATATATGTGTATAATGTTTAGAATTTGCTACTTTTTGCACTACTTAAGAGTTCACTTATCATTTTTTGTACTGTGCCAGGATAGAAGTGTACAAGATTTTTATTGGTTTAAGCACTTAAATTGATTGATTCAGAGCTTACGCCCTAACAGTAAACAATTACTGATAAACAGTTGTGTTGTAAACTGGGAAACGGTTCTGAAAAAGAAATACTGTAATAAAGAAATTATAGCAAATTTTAAGAAAAAACATTCTATTTTGCACACCCCTAATCTAACTAACAATGAAAATCTTTTATGTTACATTAATTATTTCAATGCAGTTGAACAGAAATATATGTGATATCCAGTGCTTTAAACTGTACTCACCTCTTGAATTGCTTGTCCCAAAGATTCTTGACAGCTTATTGCTTTCCTGCAAACACACAATACCAACAAAAAACGTGTAACAATGTCTGTGAACAGGGTGAAAACGTACATTCAGAGCAAAATCCTACAGTTTGAGCAAAGGGACCTCTTAAAATTTTCATATAAAACTGTCTCTAGAATAATCATTCATACTAAGGAAAAAAAAATTAAATATGAACCTGGCCAAATAAAATTCCTGTGCACAGAAGTAACACACTCACAATTACATATTGATGCTAACCATAGTTTAATATGTTTTGGGTGTGCTACAAGAAAAGAAAACCACAGCTTATTTAAAAAAAAAAAAAAGAACTGCTGCTTTTAAATTGAATAGTGGCTTTTGCAAAAATCTTTGTAATTGTGATATTCAGACATATATTAGTGTGTTTCCTTTAGTCAATATTAACAAACTTGACTAACAAGCAACCTTAGGTTATTACATTATTACAGTAGCTACAGTACCATGTTTAGTCTAGTCAGGATCCATAGGCTTCTTTGGCTACAATATAGAAGTTTGATGAATGAATTTGATTTGTCCAACCTTTACAAGGTACACAGGTTTCACTGGTCTACAAAGTTTGGGAAATTATTGACCTCTGAGTTAAAATATGCTAATTCTTAAATATTTTGATTTGATTTACAAGAGAGGGGGGGATGTCTGATCATGATGCTTCATAGCTTCTCTAGGAATGTCAACAAGGAACGGTCACATGATATTTTCCCTCAGAGGAGATGCATCGAAACTGTGTAAACAATGTAAATAACAATTCAACATTAACATTTACATCTAAAAAGTGCAGTATGATGGCACTTTTACTGGAAAAAAGCAAGAAAATGTTACATGGAATTTTTTTTTTGGAAAAAAAATATATTGGTATCCCCTAAAATGTGATGACTATATCACATTGTGCAGAAACGTTATGAAGCATAATCTCATACATCCCCTTCCTTTTTTAGAATTATTTTGATGCCATTTTGACTTGAAGCTGTATCTTGGAAACTGGAGTCAATTAACACTCAGGACTTAATTTTCCTAGACTTTCTCCTTGTAGACCGGTGTTTTAAAACAATCATCTTTTAGTTAGTGTTAGTTAATTAAAGTTTGTATTAGATAATTTGTAAGTGTGTATACCTTGGTATTTTCCGCATGATGGTGAGTGTGTATTCTGCACCACAGTCTGGCTGGTAAGTGGAGGGCAGAATGATGTAGTCAGCAGGGGGCAGCCTACACTGGACACTGACTTCCTGAGAGTGAGCGTGTGGAACACAACTCACCACAGGGCACACTGTACCCGAGATCACCATGCAGTCTGCTTCACCGATAACCTACACAGACACACATTGTCACATATGACTTTTAACAGTGTGTCAAATGCTGCCTTCATATTTTGACATGGTTTTTAGAGAGCTTAATTTTTTTAAGACAGAAAGAGCACGTCTGTCAAAGGGGAATGTTATTGCACTGTGTTAAGATATGGGTTTATGCCTTTAGTTGATTCTTTCAGTCAAGTAACTGGTCTATTACTGGGTGAGTTTTAACTTTAACAATTTATATTTACACTGCATGGACTCTTGTAATACTATATGATTATATATGAATCAGATTCCTTTTTTTTTTAATCATTCAGTTACCAATCAGCATACAGGAAAAACCAAAGAAATTGTTGTAGACATCAGGAGAGTACACTGAACACTGATCGATCCTCCCTCCGTAAATGTCGTCAAGAGCACCAAATTCTTTATGTTCAACTTAGAGGAAGAACCTCAACTGTTTCCTCAATACCAGGTTAATCACTAGTAAAACTCAGAAGTGAATTTATTTTACTAGGAAGCCTGAAGAAAGCCCATTACTTACCCCCTCCACTATGTTCTACAGAAAGACTACCAAGAGTGAGCTGAGCAGCTGCATCAGTGCAAGATTTGATAAATGCACTCTGACAACAATGCACTTTGTCACACTGTCACCCCTGAAAATACACATCTCGTTCCACTGCATGTCTCAACATGTAGCGAAATGACAAATAAAGAAACTTGAACTCATAGCATATTTTTACTTGCACTCACTACAGCAATTGTGTACTGGTCTGTGTCTGTTTGTAGTATTGTACTGTCTGTCTTGTCTTCTGTATTGCACAAATTTGCACACATGCACTTTATGTGGTACTGTGTATTGCACTTAGTTCTGTGTTGTTTTGTGTAGCTCTGAACCCTGTGGAACGTTGTATCATTTCACTGTGTACTAAAGAGCTATACATGGTTGAAATGACAAAAGCTTCTTGACTTGACTTGACATTGCACTAAGTGTGCCATTTATTTACAGTGGTTTCTGTTGGTGTCAGTCAAAAAGCAAGAGAAACTTGAGCTGCAATTCCATAATCATAGTGTAGAGATATTTGTAGTGTAATACAGAACATATACATACAGTACCTGTAAATATATGTAAATCAGCATAGTTTAATGATTAGATAAATGTTGGATTGTAGGCACAAAGTATGCAGGAAACACAAACAACAACATATGAATAATTTGTGAATGACTAATATTCATACCAAATATTAAAATTGCTTGCTAGATGCTTGCTTAAGCTGTATCATAGACTTATATACTAAACGTTTGTACATGTAGGACTAAACAAAATTGCATGTCTCTCTGAACGTGCTGTTGGGTTTAGCTATTTGTATTATAATATTTTAATAAATTCTGTGTATTATATCAAACATATTGATATATATTCAGTCTAGCCCCCACCCCAATACTGACCTTATAAATATGAAAGCCAATGGCATGAAGTGTGTTCTCTGGGCTATGTTGGCACAGCGTGAGACTAACATTTGTCCCCCCAGGGTCATAAGTCACTATGAGGGGAACATGAGGATTTTGCCCATGTGATGGGAAGTTCCGACCTCCTCCAGCTGTAGAGCCAACTGTCCAACAGCCTCTCACACTTGACATCTCCCATGCTCCACCTACAGACTCCTGCTGCACACTCACCTTTACTGCACTGCAAAGAGTGTGAAAGAAATCTGTTGATTTATAATGGGAAACTTTTGGTAAAAACAGTAAACTTCACAAATTTCCAGAGGACACTTAGAATCAAAAGACTATATTGTATAAGTTAATTTAATAGATAAAAAATTTTTTAAAAAAAACATGCACACCTAAGGTAAGTGGGGCAGGTAGAATGCACTCGGAGAAGGAAGTGCCCCTGTGCTCCCTGCAGGAAGGTGCTGGGCACAAGCAGATAGAACCCAGCACTTAAGTGTGCATGTACCACCACCTCACGTTCATATGTGTGTGTGCATGAGGACGCACAAGGTGTCGAGTTAAGTGTCCGCATCAAGTTAAAGCGCTTTTTGTCCACCTGTAAAAGCAAAAACAAATCATGAAATCACACAATGGATATTCCAAATCTGTGTTTGATCGAGTGGCCAAATGAACTACTAAAAGTGAGAAAGAAATATGTGCGAGAAAGAAATATGACCAAAAAGAACAATAGAAACTACTTCATAGACACTTATATAATTTCTTAGACAGAAGAGACCGGTTAAAGATGAAATATAACAGGGGAAATATAACATGTCTTAGAGGAATGCAATAAGACAATTTTTACCACAAACCTTCCAAACATGCAGTGCAATGGCCTGATAGAATGAGTGCTGATGTGTGTTGCCAAGTGATTGCCCTTTCTGGGAATTGTACATTGAGCTCCATGGTCCATGCTGCAGGAGTGACATGAGTACCTCTCCTCCTTCCTTAACCTTTAACCAGAATTTGGGATTGCTGCTGTAGGTACTGTTGTTACGGCAACCCCCTGCTGAGTGGCCTCTGACCCAGGAGCCGCTTAGCTGCTGGGTGTAAGTCAAGAAAGACCCTATAAAAATTAAAAAGATACAAAGACAGCAGTTGAAACCACAACCACACTGAGGCAGGCTACTTGAACTTAATAAATTCAGTCTAGTTTATGATCCTGTGCAAAGAAAAACATATTTAGACTTTTTAATGCTTGGACATGTGTTTACTTGAATGATCATTTGAAGCTTCATTTGCAATGCAAGTGTTTGCAATAAACTACAAAAGTATAGCACTGCAGACAAAAACAAGATCTGACAGTAGAATGGTTGTTACATGTCTGTATTGAACAGAACATAAGAAACAAACATGTTGTGGGTACCTGTGTATATGCTCTGAAGATGATGATCCTCATTGACTGGGTATCCTACAGTAACTTCGTCAAATTTTTGCTGAAATTCCATCTCATCTACCCAGAATTCCCCATCCTTTGTGCAGCCCAACAGATCTGCAGACCATGAGGGATCCAGCAAAGTCCACCCTGCTCCTCTAATGTGTGTATAGGAGACAGAGAAAGGAATGAAGAGGTTGTGAGGTATTACATGTACAACTGCATTACAATAGCCAATTGTTTTGTTGGTCAGAGATAGGCTAGAAATTACATTACTGTTGTCTTTAAGCCTTTGAGATCAATAAATAATTAACTTTTAGAGTGAATTGACTGTGACAACATGGTTTAGATCATGTTCCTCAAGAAAACGTTCCAAGTTACTTTATTAAGTTAACATTATTATTGTTAAAGGTATTGCCTCTGTATAACAACAACTGTGTTGTGATAATCAAGCATGTGATTTTATTTCATGTATTTTTAGCAAATAGCTCACTGCAAATTGGGGAAAAAAATATAACAGCTTGAAATTACAAGACTCAGCAAACATGCCAAAAATGTCCCATATTGTGGAAAATACAGCCCCCACTTTTCAGTCCAGGCTCCTTCCCAGCACCTCCTGCCCCATGGGTTGCGTATCTGCAGCAGTTGCACCTCTGCTCCAGCACTGGTTTTCACAGTTTTCCATTCCATTACACTCAAAGCATGGAACTGACTCTGCTCAGGGGAACCTACCAAAAAGACAGTGAAAAGACAAAATAAACTACAGCTATACACGAGGGACCTCTAATAACCTTTTTAAGTGGCAGGAATTATTTTTATATATTATGTTAATATGTTGATCATTGCAACTTAAAATTATCTGTGAATTAGCCTGAAATTTCTGCATTAATTGATATAAAATTAAGTTAAATAATAGAACAGTCATTGTTGTTTGCTTCTTTTGGCTGATCACTGCAGGTCACTACAGTGGGTCATCCCAGCCACAGGTTTTACAAAGGATGCCCTTCCTGGAGGAACAATCCCATTTTATCTGGGTTTGGGATCGGCGCTGAGTTAACACCTCGGTGGCTGGGTTGGTTCCCTGACTGATAATTGTATCTAGGCCACAGTGGTGAGAGCACAGGATCCTCAAATAACAAGTAAATTTTTTTCCCACCTTCCCCTCCCATACCGACTTAACCAGCAAAGACAAATTCTAATGTAAATTCTAATGTCTAATTCTTATATAAATTCAGGTTGTTTTGTATTTTGAAGTCCACTGAAGAAGCTACAAATTTGTTGTAACCGAAGAAAGAACATAAGACAAAATTTGAGTTTTTTTCTGTGAAGTTGCTTTGGATATGATGTATTTGCAACAAAATATGTCTATTAAATTGACAAAACAAAGTTGATGTTAAATAGATAGCCCAAACAGAAACTGCAACAGGGTAAGATATTTAGAATGCATTTTTTGTGTTTTAGATATTAATGTTTAATCATGCAATTATGTGTACTGTATTTATCAAATTCTTTCATAATGTTCCATCGTCTGTTTTTTACTTAGCTTTGGCTGTTATATCCATGAAGGCTTTGAGAGGGTCACATTTGTTAAAGATGTATTTAAATGTGTTCCAAAATATGTTAGAACTGACATTTAATCCTCAAAGGTGTACTGATGAATAAATAAGCATTCTGTGTTAAAAAAAAAAAAAAACATAAAAAAAAAAAACTGAAGTACCCTAAGACGATTGGTGGCCACTGAAAATTTTATGAGCATTGCTTGTTACTGTAGCTGTACAAAATGTTGTTTTACAAAATTATTGTGATGGAATATGCTAATAATATTGGAGTACACAAACAATAAAAATATTTCTAAAATTATTTAAAAATGAACAACTACAGTACCTTGGTTTATATAATACAATTTAAACATGAAAAACATTTTTCATGAAAACACTAGCCTTCAAAGACACTTAACATCTCTGTGGAATCACAGCAGTTAACAAGATTATAAAAATATTTCCATGGCTTTGAAGATACCCGGAGCACAGTTATGCTCTTCTTAGAGAAGTGTAAAGTGCATGGCACAACCCACAGTGTTACGGTATAAAATCGGTATAAAAGCCATATGTGATGCTCAATAAACACAAGGCAGACAAATCCAAAATGTTGTAAAACAGGCAGTAATCCTAAAACAGAGAGAACAAGTGAACAACTGAACAAGTCCTGAAATACACAAAATCCAAGAAATGTGTAATCAAAGAATCAGGCAATAATCGATACACAGGCAAACAATGGCTCGGTAATTAGTAAGAACCAAAAATTCTTTGCAATAATGCAGGAAGTGGCCTTCAACCTGGAAGCACTCAATATTCGTGAGAGAGTCCCATTGGCGAGCAGGAATCATTAAATAGCCCCCTCATTTGTTTACAGGGTTGCCCCCTTGATCTGGGTGCTGGGCAATCAGGGTGAGCTCTGTGGAATTCTTTTATGAGTGAATCACCTTGAAGGTCCAATGATTTGAGGATTAAGCCTTTTACAATGGGAGTTCAGTCTTCAGTTATGGGTAGACAACCATACCCATTCTCCAGGTTGGTGTGGTGGGTGGGGCATCTTTACCTGGGAGGCTTTTAAAGGGTATCAGCTCGCAGGCCTTCATGATGAAAAGAGTGGGCTATCACCGAGTGGCCCGCACCTTGCTACTGTTCATCTCCACCCCTTGCTGGTTGATGATATACCCCAGGAGAGTGATGGCGTCCCGGTGGATCTTACATTTCTCTGCTCTGACCACTAGTTGGTTCAGCAAGAGGCAGGAGCGCACAATGCACACTTGGTTAATGAGATCCTCATAGGTCATGGCACAGGATAACGCATGAGTTCAGTAGGTCCCAGAAAATGTCTTGAGTACATTCATGGAACACTAAGAAAAAAGCAGGGCTGTAATACACCCAGTAATCCAAAAAAGCACAGAAAAGACAGTCAGTGATGCAAACAAATCCAGAAATACACAAAATCCAAGAAATACGTGGTCAAAGAAACAGACAATGATCCATACACAGTCAAGCAATCGACATGTAAAACTTGGGAAGTAGTAAAAACTAACAACACTGTGCTATCATTTTGGTGTGCAAAATATATAAAAACCCTTCAACCAAAAAGTCGCCTTCAACCCAGGAGCGCTAAATATAAATCAAGTGAGGGGTCCCTCTGGTAGACAGGAGAGGGGAAGCAGGGATCATTACACACAGCCTGCCAAAATATGGGTATCCTTCAAAAGTAGATGACTATGATTGAAGACATCTGGTCAGAGAGACCATTAGGTAAATAATACATCAGTATCAAAGATATTGCACACATCTGGTCTGCAAGAGATGAAGGAGGATGTAACATATTAACAGGTTTTGAGGTTAGGCCAATCATGATGATTCTATTAGGATACAATACATGGACATGACCTCGTGTTACATGTATTATTGTTTATTAAGAATGAATCTTGCCAACATTTTAGCCATTCACTATGCTTCTGACCTTTTTCATTGCTATTTGCACTGCTTCTATCCTCTTTACTAGTGGGTTAATTAACTCACCCAATTCCATCCTACACTGAGATTATGAAGAGATTAACCTGTTCTGCTCAAAATTATACAAATGCAAAAAAAGTGAGGCACTAGAAAGAATGGTAAGAAGCAGCAAAGGTCCAATGGTGTCTAGATGGAGTCAATCCCATTAAAACCTGCTCCTCAGAGCTATGTCCCCCAGCCACCAATATTTTCTCACATTTACACAATTCCAGGGGTTTAGATGATTTTCTTTAAACCATGAGTACAATACAATCTCTTCCTTGCTTGGAGCTGAGTAAAATACTCTTTTGCTCTCAGTATTGTTTAGTATTGTACCCTTCATCTTCATGAAAGGTAGGCTACTGTACTCCCTAATAGGAATCACGAAATCGCAAAGTCAAAGCCGGAATGGCATTCAAGTTAGTCAACTGTCTTGCCATGATGATAGTGTAGTTAGTAGTAGCCATCATGTAAACACGCCTGCTACCATTCACTTGCAAGTGGCCATCTGATTGGTTCTGTCTCGAACGGGAGCAAATTTGCATCGTCGTAATTTGCAGGTGCAATTGTGGTCTTCGTAAGATTTTGCCACACTTTGTGTCTTTCCGTCGCTTCAGGAATTCTGAATAAATTATGCACCGGGCCTTCCGAAGTGAGAAACACAGGAAACAAATCAGTTTCAGAACCCTCCTCTTCAAATTTGCAGTGTTGGGCAGGGTGTAATTGGTGAAACATGAAAAATATAGAAATGTAAGGTACTTTTTCTATAGTAGAAATATCTTCTTATTTTAAGTTCTGCATAAAGTTTTATGCTGAATATTTTGTCTAAATTTCCAAGTCGGGAAGCGTATTTACGCTAATATGCACGTTATCTACAGTAAACCTGAACTCACAAGGGGACTTGTTAGGTCTAATACTTCTCAGAAAATAGAGAAAAAAAAAAAAAATCCCACACCCAGCAAATAAATGTGTGACTCTAAATAAAATGGTAAATGGTCAAATAAATGTTTGATGTTTCTTTATGTAATATTCCTAAGGAACATCTTAATGAAAATTTTGGAGTAAATTACTTATTAGTACACAGCTTTAATAAGACAGAAAGACACGTTTGATTTCTGTTAACATACTACCTACGATCTGTGCTCTAAAACAACCTTATCCAATTGAAACTTGATTATTTGTGCGATTATCCTGCTCACCTATAGGTGTTTCGTGTACACAGCAACTTATATAACTCTGCTTCCTCATTTCCTGTGAGAGGTCTGAGAACAAGCTCCTTCCTCCTGGTGTGTCCACAGATTTTGTTAAACTCCAGCGTTCAGCCACACCTCCACTCAGATCCACCACTGCCTCACACACTTGTCCAGCCCACAAATGCTCATATGAGCCATGAAGCCTTTAAAAAAAGACAGACAAGCAAAATATTTTTGTGTACTTTTGTGTATTTTTGTGTAATTTTGTGTACACTATACTATATAATGAGAGAGAGAGAGAGAGAGAGAGAGAGAGAGAGAGAGAGAGACTCTGGATTGTGAAATTTACTGCAGAGGTTAAGAAAAATTGATCTATGATAAATATGATGGCATGTGAAACCAGTGGCACTGTGTGTGTGTGTGTGTGTGTGTGTGTGTGTGAGAGAGAGAGAGAGAGAGAGAGAGAGAGAGAGAGAGAGAGAGAGAGAGAGAGAGAGAGAGAGAGAGAGAGAGAGAAAACTTCTCTTTACTAGACCAAAGGGGCCAAACCTGTTCCAGCATGGCAATGCCCTGTGCACTAAACAAACACTGACCACACAGAAAGCCTGGGAGATTAACTGGATTGGTATAAATTTGAAATGGGATGTTCACAAAGCACATTTTGGTGTGATTGTAATTTGTACAAAAACATTTGGGCATAGTGTAAATAGACAAGAAATAAGAAATCCTCACCCTTAAACTCCATATACTCATGGTAATGTATATCATTTGTATATAAAACTTGTTGGATACAAAAGCATTGAATCAGAAAAGATAAGTTTAAGTGTGTTTGACTTGTGTGTGTTTGATGATTATCAACATGAATTAAGGCTGTTAGGATAAATATGGAATAATAATATTTCTAATTCATTGAATGAGCATCCCAATAGCACTCACTTTGCGTATGCTTTTTCCAACAATGCTACCCAGAAAACCATGGGGTTATGACAGTGAGAGAAACAGGGTGCTTTGTTTATGCAGGGCAGACGATCATCGATCCGAACTTCTGTCCAATGGCCATTCCTCCAAAACTGGAACCGGAACTGACCAGTGTAACCTCTCTGTCCCCACACACACTGTCCAGGGGGCATCACCTAGATCAATCATGCACACACTCATAAACAGTCTCATTTCCAGCAGCTGATTTAGGAAGAAACAGCACTTTCAATTTTAACAAATTAATTCATTCATCTTCAGTAATGTGTTTCATTACTGTGGTAATTCATCTTTACGTGGTTATGATTGAGGCAGTTCCAGAGCTTAATCAGATAACACATGGCAAACTGGGAATAAGACTTTCAATTGCAATGTAACAGGTGAATACACTCCTTTACACCTTTAGGGCAACTTAAACTAACTAGTCAACTTACTGGCATGTTTCCAGAAGTGGGAAAAAATGGAGAGCGCCTAGGATACCAAAAAAACTGGATGAAACCCATGTGGACAATGTAAGAACATACTACAATTAACTTCACACAGAGAGTGACCCAAGCTTAGAAACTGTGAGGACAGCATAGCGCCATCCACACATTATTAAACACATTAAAAAAGTTACTGCTTTAACTTTAAAACCAGAAACTGCTTTAACTTGGTCAGGGTCACAGTGTATCTATCCTGAAAACACATGAGACAGTAATACACCATGGATGGGATGCTAGTCAGTGTTGTAATGTAACGAAGTACAAATACTTCGTTACCGTACTTAAGTAGAAATTTCACGTATCTGTACTTCGCTATTTAAATTTCTGTCAACTTTCACTTTTACTCCACTACATTTCCTAGATAAAATGTATACTTTTACTCCGTTATATTTCCAATAAGCATCTTCGTTACTCGTTACTACAAAATAAAATCAGAAGAAATGTGTGAGACTGCAATAAGGGAGGTTTGGCGAATCAATGCTCCTAGATTACATTACGCTCCGCACACTCTATGGAGAAGCACAGGCACGCACGGCATGCATGCGCAGTGAGAGCTGGTGGCGTTTATCTATAACGTTAATCTGCGGAAAGCACTATTCTTATTACCAGAGTTGATAGCACAAACAAAATATTAATGTATCAATACTGAAAAAATAACATTTATTGATTTGGTCTTTGTCTGAATATTTTTATATTAATGACTGCATTCATTGGACACACTATTTGTAGAGAATGCACACATACATGAACTGATTTGATTCAAGACTGGCTTCATTACATAATGCATAAAATTTTGGTGTCCACTTTTGCCATTTAATAATACCATAACTTTTGGCTTACTGTGTAGTCATATATTATATAATATAAAACTCTTCTTGTTTTAAATTCTCACTGAGGGCTAAAACCCCCTAAAGATGAAATCCTAGAACCGCCCCTGGTCTTACTGTATGCCTACCGAAAATCACTGAAATTTTACTTTTTACTTTTACTTCAAATACTTAAATACATTAAATATCAGAAAATTACTTTTGATACTTAAGTACAGTATATATCAGATACTTTAAGACTTGTACTTGAGTAATATTTTAAAAGGTGAATTTCACTTCTACCAAAGTCTTTTTCTAGTACGATACTTGTACTTTTACTCAAGTATTGCTTTCTAGTACTTTATACAACACCGATGCTAGTCCACAACAGGGCATTATGCACACACTCATACACTCATTCACACCTAGGGGCAACTGACTTAAGGCAATCCATCTACTAGCATGATTTTAGAGGTGCCGGTATGCATAATTAATATTGCTAATTATATGTATTACATTCACTTTATTAGGAACACATATAAACCCATTTATTTATGTGATTATCTAAGCAGCTAATCATGTGACAGTTCAAAAAATCATGTACATACAGTACAGGTCAAGGGCTTCAATTAATGTTCACATCAAACATTATAATAAAGAAAATTTCTGATCTTGGTGACTGGATTGTGGCATGATTTTAGCTACCAGATAGTCTATTTTAAGCATTTTAGAAACTGCAGGGATCTCTTGGTCTCTACACAAAATGTGGCAAGCAAAAAATAAAAAATAAAAATAGAGCAAGAATAGGTGAAAAACCTTGCCGATAAGTGTGCCATATGCGCAAGAAAATATTTCTATGATTCTCACCACCTGAAAACACAAAAATCCTTTTCTTCCAACTCAGTTATAGTTAACAAAATCAATATTCTACATCATATCAAAATGACATCAGAAAAATATTTCTCTCTAGGTTATTTTTTGTGTATTTGGATCTGTGTGTTTGTGTTTACCTGATCCAGCAGACAGCGTTTCTTCAGCAGCATGGTACAAGCACACAGCAACCAGCAATCTCCTAGAATGCCTTGCTTTGGGTGTGCCTCAGTATAGTCATCAGGGAAGAGTAATGGACTCTTACAGATTTGCTGTGCAAAAATTAAAACTTTTTTTATATCTGGCATCATCATGGCACAGATTCAACATCTGCTAGAAAGTATACAGCAGTAACATGGCAAAGCACAAAAAACTGTCCTTTTTTACTGCGTATATTTCAAAATACGTATATATGCTTATATATAATATATGGTTATGTCCCAAAGACAGGAAACAATTAGGTCATTATTTTTGTCTACATCAACACGCTTACTACTTAGCTATTAATTATAAAATCTTTTTGAAGTTTTATAATAAATAGGCATCTACGAGATACGAGTAAGAGATATGAATTATTAATATTAATTTATCACAGTGCATTATCAATATAGTGAAATATACTTAGTTATTGTTAATGAATAAGTCGCAATGAGATATATATCTTATCATTAATACAGCCCCCTTTATACAGGTCACTATTAAGCCATACAGCCATCATTATCATCAATTACCATCAATTAAGCCTTTAAGATTTGAAAGACTTGAATGCCTGGCTTGTTTTACTCAAAATATATAGAATGTAACATAACAAATGTCTTCAGGTAACCTTGCAACGGATAGGTTGGTATCCAAAGGTTGCACATCATACAAAATACATACAAAATACACACACACACACACACACACACACACACACACAAACACAGATTTAGGACACAAGGTGAGAGCTTTCAGTGTTACATAAGATTACCTCTGGGCGGAGCCAAGTGACTTTGCCGGTGAGACGAGAAAGGGGCGTGGTGTAGTCCGAGAAGAGGGCGGAGTCATCCGCTGAAAAGCTTGGATCCTCAAATAGACCATCCTTCTCAGCTGTCATCTCTATGGTAACCAAATCTGCCAGTCATGACTATTCATGCAATATCATTTCCTTGATTATTTCTACTATCGCTGTATGTGACGTGTTGAAAACCAACTAATAGTGATAATAACAGTGGCCAAAAACGGTCATAACAAATATATTTTTGTATTATTCATGTTTTAAACTGCAACACGGTTAAAATGAACACATAAACGTATAACGAGCCCTTATACCAACCTGGGGCTGTTAGCTGGACAGCTAATAATGTTCTAGCTGTTTGTTTAATCCTGACGCTTTCTGCATTATAGTCAGTGCAACACAACCGTGCAGATAAAGTCTGTCTTTCCAGCTCAAACTTAAATTCATACTTCGAACATTAAGGACAATGTATCGAGAAATGGAGGAACACGAGTCTAAACCAAGATGCACACTTCCGGAAAGACGACACGTTGCATTCATACGACCACTAAATCAGGGTTGCCAGGTATGTTCGTGTATTATAAAAAATTTATTACCATAATACTTGATATCATAAAACACATCAAAGCAAAAAAATGTACATTGTTTATATAGATGTGAGCAGCAAGATAATAAAAAATAAATATGTAAAGTAACTCTGCTCTCATGTGTACATTGACAGTCTGGAGAAAAGGGGGGGGGGAGGGTTGATCACATGTGAAGGACTGAATCTCTTGCTACATGATTGCAGGTCAATTAGTATCCATGTTGTGTTTGTCTCTGATGATGCTGCCAGCTATTTTCTTCAGACAGCAAGCATAGACACTGTATTTTGTCTCCAAAGCTCACACCCACACCTATTATCAGCTAGTGGTGCTAAAGGTTTTGTCCCTCATGGATATTGGGTCAGTGCAATTTACTATTATTATTATATTTAGTAGTAGTAGTAGTTTAGTAGCAGTTTAGTAATATTTAACTGAATAGCAAAACTCTTTGAATTTTACTGAGATTAACAGGGAGAATTAATACAAAAGAAAAGTGTAACATTCAGTAATAAATAAACATAACACGATAAACAGATGTGGTGGTTGATGTGTTCACCAATGTTTTTTTTGTTTGTTTGTTTTTTAAATTATTACGGAAAGGATTATCTAAATTATGGAAGAAGAAATCTTCATGGAGGGTTAAGCTTTGGCTTCTTTCATATGTTGAATGATAGTTAGTGATGTGAAAGGTATCAGGAATAAAGAAACAGCATGAAGTGTTAAGCACTTTGAAGAACTACATTTCTCATATTAACTCGCTTTGCTTGAGTTTTCCTTTTGTTCCTGTGCCTGTTTACTCTGGGTTCACCAGTCTCACATTCATCGAAAACATTTCAGAACATGGATCAGCTACAGTAAACCTTCCCAAGACGAGAGTGAGATTGTAAATGTGTGTGCTTGGTGTCCTGCAACAAAATTGCATCTCAACCAGTTTGTATTCCCACCTGAAGCCAAGTGTTCCCAGGATCAGGATGACCCTGACAAGAATGAAGCAGTTTGAATGAATGAATGAACGAGAGAAACAAAGCCTTGCTCATTATTCATTTTTTCATGTGCATGCATTCACACTTGGAGGCAATTTAGCATAGCCAATCCACCTACTCATGTACTCAGTCATGTCTTTTGGAAGTGTGAAGAAAATCCACACAGACACTGGGAGAACATAAATGAAATGCCACACTGACCGTGACCCTAGTTCAGAATTGAACTGGGGACTCTGGATATATATGAGGTGGCAGTGCTCTGCTCCGTCACCCACCATGCTCATAAATAAAAATCAAAAAATACTTTCAGAAAATATCAGGGTTTACTGTAATCTATATTGTATGTTTCATTAAATCAACATGCAGTTGTTTGTTAATTTGTAAGGTGATGCAACAATGTTTTGCTCATGTGTTTTGTTTCAGGCCACCCTCACCAAATGTTCTTATAATCACTTGGTAATTTTAGGGCTATTTATTAATTTGGAAGACATGTAAGTTCAGGAGCTGTGCATTGTATTTTTTTTTCTTGTACCACACTAAATGCAATTAACTGAATAAACATCTTGACTCTTCTAAGCATAAAAGAATAGCATATATACATTTATTAACAGTGATTGCTGTTAGCCTGCATCATTATTTTGGCTTTAGCCATTTAAGAGTGGGAATTAACCTGTTAAGTGGAAAGAGACTTAAAAAAAACATTCAAACTGAAAAAAATAGGAAAAACTAAAGTCTGTAAATTTAATGTCAGGTTCCTGCCAGGGTTTTTACAGTACTGGCAACCGTTATACAGCAACGTGTTCATTGTGCCATCTAGAGGTTAAAAGCTGAATTACATAAAACCAAGTTAGTATAACAGAGACCTTAACTCTCTTTATTATTTGTGTTATAGTTATATATATATAAAAACATTAATACACAAATAACAGGAATGACATTGTTTACCATTGGCTTAATATTGTGTAAATCCCCTTTGTGTCAGAATGGCCATGAACAGCTCTGAACATGTGATGTGGTATCTGGCATCAAGACATTGGCAGCTGAACTTTAAGTCTTGTAAGCTGTAAGGTGGGGTGTCTATTAAATTGACTTGTTTGGATGCGCAATTGCATTAACATTCGGGATATTTGGAGGCTAAGTCAACACTCTGAACTCTGTCATGTTACTTAAAACATTTTTGTGTGGTAGAATGCAATATCCTGCTGAAAGTACTTGGTCTACCAGCATGAGGTGTCACCTCTTCTCCAGGTAAGTGATACACATGCAGCCAGCCATTCGGGTAATGTAAAAGAAAATATGGTTCATCAGAAGAGGTCATCTTCTTCCATTGCTCTGTGGTCCAGTTCTGATGCTTGTGTGTCTATTTTAGATTCTTTTGGCAGCGCACCAGAATCAGCATGGACTAATGAGTCTGTAAAAATGCAGCCCCATAAAGAGAAACTTTTTCAGAAATTTGTGGTAAAGTAGCTCATTTCTGGGATCAAACTAGGTGCACCAGTGAACCTTGCCAATCATTTAGCGTTCAGCGTCAGTTCAGGCAGGCCACATGGTCAAGCTCGGCTATCAGCTGATGTCAATTTTCTAACCCTGCCCATCAGCTGATCTGATTCCTAAGCATGCTATTGGTCCCTTTCAAACAGGGCGCCCTATTTAAATGCTTTTTTCAGTCTGTCTGCTTGGCTGTTTCCTCTGCATTGCTGCATTAAACTCAGCAGCTATTTGGAGTTTAAACCGCAAGCGATCTTCTTTTGTGTGGGCTGCTTCCTCTGCTTTGCTGCTGCTGCGATTTAAACTCAGCAGCTAATTAGAGTATCTCCTTTTGTGTTCGTGATATGGAACTATAAGAGGTTGTGATTACTATTAGTATACTCGAGCCGAAAGGGAAGTTTGAAGACGCTTTGAACTTACGGTAAATCAATACGGTGCGCATTTTCGTGTATAATGATGCGTTTGTTGAGATGGAAGTGACCTTAGGGCTGGCGTGTTGTAAAGTCTGTTAAGCTACGCTACGTTAAGCTATGCAGGTTATGCTATGCGAGTTTATATTATTGTATGTTACACTATGTTATAAGATAAGGTTGTGCTATGCTTTGCTATGCACGTCACGATGGGTCATGCCATGCTTGCTTTGCTAGGCTAGAATACCTCATGCTAAGAATGCTATGCCTCGATATGCCTTGCTATGCCAGTTATGATGGGGCTGTTTCCTCTGCATTGCTGCTGCGAGTTAAACTCGGCGGCTATTAGAGATTAAACCGCAAAGCTATCTCCTTTTGTGTTCGCGATATGGCACTATTAGAGTCGTGATTACTTTTAGTATACTGTACTCGAGCCGAAGGGGAAGTTTGAAGACGCTTTGAACTTATGGTAAATCGATACGGCGCGCATGTTCCTGTACAATGTTGTGTTTGTTGAGCCGGAAGAGACCTTAGGGCTGGCATGTTGTACAGTCTGTTATCCTAAGTTAGGCTATGCTATGTATGTTATATTGTATGTTATGCTATGTTATAAGATAAATCATAGCATAACCTTTGCATTGCTCGTCACGATGGGTCATGCCATGCTTGCTATACTAGGCTAGATTACCTAGTAATAATGCTAGGTAATGCTACGCCTCAATATGCCTTGCTATGCCAGCTCGTTATGATATGCTAGGTTATGCTAGGTAGACTACGCCTTGCTAGGCTATGTTACGTTATGCTGTGCCTTGCTAGGCCAGGTTAGGTTACATTGCGCTATATTATGCCTCGCTAGGCTGTTATGATACGTTATGCTATGCCTCACTAGGCTATGTTGGGTTACATTGCGCTATATTATGCCTCGCTAGGCTGTTATGATACGTTATGCTATGCCTCACTAGGCTATGTTGGGTTACGTTATGCTATGCCCTGCTAAGCTACGTTAGGTTACGTTATGCTATGCCCTGCTAGGCCAGGTTACGTTACGTTATGCTATGCCTCGCTAAGCTATGTTGGGTTATGTTATGCTATGCCCTGATAAGCTATGTTAGGTTACGCTATGCTATGCCCTGATAAGCTACGTTAGTTTACGTAATGCTATGTTAGGTTACGTAATGCTATGCCCTGCTAGGCTATGTTACGTTATGCTATGCCTCACCAGGCTTTGTTAGGTTACGTTATGCTATGCCCTGCTAAACTATGTTAGGTTACATTATGCTATGCCTCGCTAGGCTATGTTGGGTTCTATGCAGTATAATAAGTAGAAATTCATAATGACTGCAGTTTTGACATGAAATAGTAGTCACTTTGTCCAAAAGTTTTGGCACCCACCGGGTATTCATGTGACGTCATGTGTAGCCCCGACCCCAAAATAAGCGAAATCATAAATTTTGCACAACATGGACAAAAGCGCTATCCGTGTTGGTTACTAACGCTAGCGCTAGCCGTGTTGGTTACTAACGCTAGCGCTAGCCGTGTTTGTAGCTAACGCTAGCGCTACAGCTAATCTCACAACGGGGCTCGGTGTAGTGCGTACCCAATATAAGAGGTATATTGTCGTGTGATAAGTATGTATACTTTCCCCTTGTATATTACTGTAGTATATCTGCAAGTAACTGGGAACCTAATAAAAAAAAAAGAACAATCTGAAATTTAACTCACCTCTTACTCATAACAGCAGGTCCTTTGTCTGTGAAACCTCGTGATGAAGATCCATAATTCCTTTCTCTCACAGCAGCAAATCTCGTAATAACCACCTGACATCGTATTATTCAATAAAACTTTATTTAAATTACAAGAGTGTGTTTGAGCTTACATTCCGGGACCATTGGACAGGTCCAAATCTACCTAGGGGGCGCTCGAGTACCCAGGTCCCACACACTCGTACCCAGTTTTTGCTAAGTTGTGGGCCAAGTAAAAAAAAAACACATTAGGCATATCAGGGGAGTATCCTGAGCATGTAAAAATGAAAAAACGTTGTGGGGTCCGGGATTTTGGGCCCCATACCGTTGGTGTGCTCCCGGTGACTGGACCCAACAAAGTAAGAAATGTGAGAACACACACTCACTCACAGACACACACTCACTCACAGACACACACTCACTCACAGACACACACACACTGACACACTGACACACTCACACATACTCTCACACACACACAGTCACTCACACCCACCCACACACAGACACTCACTCTCAAACACACACAGTCGCACACACACACACACAGTACACACACACACCCACTCACATACACTCACAACACTCAAACACTAATGGTTTTTCGTGAAATATTTTACAAGCACACATCTGACAAGCTTGAAAAGGGCTATTTCACCTTGTTTCCATGAACAATGATAGGACACAGTGTGTTTATTTCAGAAATCTCGGAAAAAAGCTTTTTTACACTATTTCATGCTAAATAATGTAATAAATAATAGTTTGTATTAAAGGCCAATATGTTGATAAAAATATGATTTATACTCGAAAATCTGATGATTTGTGTGTGGTATGATCATTTTAATGCAATCCTAGGTATCAGCATGTGTTTTGAGTGAATCCCTGCATGTATGTACAAAAGTGCTTCTCAGGAGCTGAAAAGGCGTTTGCCGCAGACTCAGGGCTCTAGCGCCTTCCTTTCATGGTTTTTCGTGAAATCTTATATGAGCACACATCTGACAAGCTTGAAAGAGGCTGTTTCACCTTGTTTCCATGAACCATGATAGGACACAGTGTGTTTATGTCAGAAATCTCGGAAGAAAGCTTCTTCACAAACACACAGACACTCACTCACACTCACACAAACTCACACACACACACAGTCTCACACACACTCAGACACAAACACACACTCAGACACACTCTCACCCACACAGAATCACACATACACTCACTCACACACACACATACACACTCACACCACACACACACAAAAACACACTCACTCACACAAACTCACAGACAATAGCACAAGCACTCACACACACACTCAGACACACACTGTCACACACATACTCACTCACTCACACACTGACACACAGACACTAACACTCACACAAACAGAAACACACTCACACTCACTCACACATAGACACAATCACACTCACACACTGCATGCATCCCTGCAGTGAATCCCTGCATGCATGTACAAAAAAGTGCTTCTCAGGAGCTGAAAAGGTGTTTGCCGCAGACTCAGCGCTCTAGTGCCTTCTTTTCATGGTTTTTCACTCACTCACACCCACCCTCACACAGACACTCCCTCTCAAACACACAGTCGCACACACACAAACTCACTCTCACACACTCACAGGCACAGGCACACACACACACTCTCACACATTCTCACACATTCTCACGCACTCGCTCTCAAACTCACACAGTACACACACACCCACTCATATACATTCACTCACAACACTCAAACACTAATGGTTTTTCGTGAAATATTTTACAAGCACACATCTGACAAGCTTGAAAGGGGCTGTTTCACCTTGTTTCCATGAACCATGATAGGACACAGTGTGTCTGTCAGAAATCTCGGAAGAAAGCTTCTTCTCACCCACTCACAAACACACTCACACACACACAAACACACACACACACACAAACACACTCTCAAACACATACTCACACACACACACACACAGTCTCTCACACACAACACAGTCTCACACAGTCACACACATGCACTCAGACACAAAACACACACTCAGACACACTCTCACCCACACACACTCGCACACAGTGTCACACACACTCACACAAACTCACAGACAATGGCACACGCACTCACACACACACACACTCAGACTCACTCACACACTGACACACACACAGACACTAACACTCACACAAACACTCTCACACTCAAACACACACAGTCGCACACACACATACTCACTCACACACACTCACAGACACAGGCACACACACACACTCTCACACATTGAAAAATTGAATATAAAGGCTTTAATAATGAGATACATCAAAAGGAAAGAGTCACTTCTTAATGTAAAATGGGTTGACAGCAAAACAAGGAGGATAATGAGTTTTTTGTTAACACGCCACGTAGTTTGAGTAGCTTGTGTGTTTGTAGGCTGAAGGAGTTTGGGTTGATTAAACTGTAGCAGTCTGGGTTGAAACATTATTCTCCTAAAAGCGGATGTGTAATTACGCAGTTTGATATATAAATAAATAAGTTTAAATAACTAAATATTAATAAATGTATACGCTATTCGCTTTATTAGTAAAAACACGGCTAGCACTGGTTAGCGTCCGCTAGCCGTGATGTAACCTACGCCAGCTCTAGCCATGTTTGTAGCTAACGCTAGCCGTGTTGGTTACTAACGCTAGCGCTAGCCGTGTTGGTTACTAACGCTAGCGCTAGCCGTGTTGGTTACTAACGCTAGCTCTAGCCGTGTCTGTAGCTAATGCTAGCGCTAGCCGCATTTGTTACTAACGCTAGCGCTACAGCTAATCTCACAACGGGGCTCGGTGTAGTGCGTACCCAATATAAGAGGTATATTGTCGTGTGATAAGTATGTATACTTTCCCCTTGTATATTACTGTAGTATATCTGCAAGTAACTGGGAACCTAATAAAAAAAAAAAGAACAATCTGAAATTTAACTCACCTCTTACTCATAACAGCAGGTCCTTTGTCTGTGAAACCTCGTGATGAAGATCCATAATTCCTTTCTCTCACAGCAGCAAATCTCGTAATAACCACCTGACATCGTATTATTCAATAAAACTTTATTTAAATTACAAGAGTGTGTTTGAGCTTACATTCCGGGACCATTGGACAGGTCCAAATCTACCTAGGGGGCGCTCGAGTACCCAGGTCCCACACACTCGTACCCAGTTTTTGCTAAGTTGTTGGCCAAGTAAAAAAAAGAACACATTAGGCATATCAGGGGAGTATCCTGAGCATGTAAAAATGAAAAAACGTTGTGGAGTCCGGGATTTTGGGCCCCACACCGTTGGTGTGCTCCCGGTGACTGGACCCAACAAAGTAAGAAATGTGAGAACACTCACACACACACAAACTCACAGACACACACTCACCCACATACACACACACACTAACACTCACACACAGTCACTCACACGTACACACTCACTCACACCCACCCACACACAGACACTCACTCTCAAACACACACAGTCGCACACACACATACTCAGTCACACACACTCACAGACACAGGCACACACGCACACACTCACACATTCTCACGCACTCGCTCTCAAACACACACACACACCCACTCACATACATTCACTCACATACATTCACAACACTCAAACACTAATGGTTTTTCGTGAAATATTTTACAAGCACACATCTGACAAGCTTGAAAGAGGCTGTTTCACCTTGTTTCCATGAACCATGATAGGACACAGTGTGTTTATGTAAGAAATCTCGGAAAAAAGCTTCTTCACAAACACACAGACACTCACTCACACTCACACACACACACGCACTCAGACACACTCTCACCCACACAGAGTCACACATACACTCAAACACACACACATACTCACTCACTCACACATAGACACAATCACACTCACACACTGCATGCATCCCTGCAGTGAATCCCTGCATGCATGTACAAAAAGTGCTTCTCAGGAGCTGAAAAGGCGTTTGCCGCAGACTCATCGCTCTAGTGCCTTCCTTTCATGGTTTTTCACTCACTCACACCCACCCACACACAGACACTCCCTTTCAAACACACAGTCGCACACACACACACAAACTCACTCACACACACTCACAGGCACAGGCACACACACACACACACACACACACACACACACACACACACACACACATTCTCACGCACTCGCTCTCAAACTCACACAGTACACACACACCCACGCATATACATTCTCTCCAACACTCAAACACTAATGGTTTTTCGTGAAATATTTTACAAGCACACATCAAAAGTGCTTCTCAGGAGCTGAAAAGGCGTTTGCCACAGACTCCATTCATGGTTTTTAGTGAAATCTTAAGCACACATCTGACAAGCTTGAAAGGGGCTGTTTCACCTTGTTTCCATGAACCATGATAGGGGTGTGTTTAGTTCAGAAATCTTCTTCACAAACACACACAGACACACACACAGACACACTCACACAAACTCACAGACAATGGCACAAGCACTCACACACACACACACACCGTCACTCACACACTGACACACTCACACACAGACACTAACACTCACACAAACAGAAACACACTCACACATAGACACAATCACACTCACACACTGCATGCATCCCTGCAGTGAATCCCTGCATGCATGTACAAAAAGTGCTTCTCAGGAGCTGAAAAGGCGTTTGCCGCAGACTCAGCGCTCTAGTGCCTTCCTTTCATGGTTTTTCACTCACTCACACCCACCCACACACAGACACTCCCTTTCAAACACACAGTCGCACACACACACAAACTCACTCACAGGCACAGGCACACACGCACACACTCACACATTCTCACGCACTCGCTCTCAAACACACACACCCACTCACATACATTCACTCACATACATTCAAACACTAATGGTTTTTCGTGAAATATTTTACAAGCACACATCTGACAAGCTTGAAAGAGGCTGTTTCACCTTGTTTCCATGAACCATGATAGGACACAGTGTGTTTATGTCAGAAATCTCGGAAAAAAGCTTCTTCACAAACACACAGACACTCACTCACACTCACACACGCACAGAGTCACACATACACTCAAACACACACTCACTCACTCACACAAACAATGGCACACGCACACTCAGACACACACCGTCACTCACACATACTCACTCACTCACACATAGACACAATCACACTCACACACTGCATGCATCCCTGCAGTGAATCCCTGCATGCATGTACAAAAAGTGCTTCTCAGGAGCTGAAAAGGCGTTTGCCGCAGACTCAGCGCTCTAGTGCCTTCCTTTCATGGTTTTTCACTCACTCACACCCACCCACACACAGACACTCCCTTTCAAACACACAGTCGCACACACACACAAACTCACTCACACACACTCACAGGCACAGGCACACACGCACACACTCACACATTCTCACGCACTCGCTCTCAAACACACACACACACCCACTCACATACATTCACTCACATACATTCACAACACTCAAACACTAATGGTTTTTCGTGAAATATTTTACAAGCACACATCTGACAAGCTTGAAAGAGGCTGTTTCACCTTGTTTCCATGAACCATGATAGGACACAGTGTGTTTATGTCAGAAATCTCGGAAAAAAGCTTCTTCACAAAAACACACAGACACTCACTCACACTCACACACGCACAGAGTCACACATACACTCAAACACACACTCACTCACTCACACAAACAATGGCACACGCACACTCAGACACACACCGTCACTCACACATACTCACTCACTCACACATAGACACAATCACACTCACACACTGCATGCATCCCTGCAGTGAATCCCTGCATGCATGTACAAAAAGTGCTTCTCAGGAGCTGAAAAGGCGTTTGCCGCAGACTCAGCGCTCTAGTGCCTTCCTTTCATGGTTTTTCACTCACTCACACCCACCCACACACAGACACTCCCTTTCAAACACACAGTCGCACACACACACAAACTCACTCACACACACTCACAGGCACAGGCACACACGCACACACTCACACATTCTCACGCACTCGCTCTCAAACACACACACACACCCACTCACATACATTCACTCACATACATTCACAACACTCAAACACTAATGGTTTTTCGTGAAATATTTTACAAGCACACATCTGACAAGCTTGAAAGAGGCTGTTTCACCTTGTTTCCATGAACCATGATAGGACACAGTGTGTTTATGTCAGAAATCTCGGAAGAAAGCTTCTTCACAAACACACAGACACTCACTCACACTCACACAAACTCACAGACACACTCACACACACAGTCTCACACACACTCAGACACAAACACACACTCAGACACACTCTCACCCACACAGAATCACACATACACTCACTCACATACACACTCACACCACACACACACAAGAACACACTCACTCACACAAACTCACAGACAATAGCACAAGCACTCACACACACACTCAGACACACACTGTCACACACATACTCACTCACTCACACACTGACACACAGACACTAACACTCACACAAACAGAAACACACTCACACTCACTCACACATAGACACAATCACACTCACACACTGCATGCATCCCTGCAGTGAATCCCTGCATGCATGTACAAAAAAGTGCTTCTCAGGAGCTGAAAAGGTGTTTGCCGCAGACTCAGCGCTCTAGTGCCTTCTTTTCATGGTTTTTCACTCACTCACACCCACCCTCACACAGACACTCCCTCTCAAACACACAGTCGCACACACACAAACTCACTCTCACACACTCACAGGCACAGGCACACACACACACTCTCACACATTCTCACACATTCTCACGCACTCGCTCTCAAACTCACACAGTACACACACACCCACTCATATACATTCACTCACAACACTCAAACACTAATGGTTTTTCGTGAAATATTTTACAAGCACACATCTGACAAGCTTGAAAGGGGCTGTTTCACCTTGTTTCCATGAACCATGATAGGACACAGTGTGTTCTGTCAGAAATCTCGGAAAAAAGCTTCATCACAAACACACAGACACTCACTCACACTCACACACGCACAGAGTCACACATACACTCAAACACACACTCACTCACTCACACAAACAATGGCACACGCACACTCAGACACACACCGTCACTCACACATACTCACTCACTCACACATAGAAACAATCACACTCACACACTGCATGCATCCCTGCAGTGAATCCCTGCATGCATGTACAAAAAGTGCTTCTCAGGAGCTGAAAAGGCGTTTGCCGCAGACTCAGCGCTCTAGTGCCTTCCTTTCATGGTTTTTCACTCACTCACACCCACCCACACACAGACACTCCCTTTCAAACACACAGTCGCACACACACACACAAACTCACTCACACACACTCACAGGCACAGGCACACACACACACACACACACACACACACACACACACATTCTCACGCACTCGCTCTCAAACTCACACAGTACACACACACCCACGCATATACATTCTCTCCAACACTCAAACACTAATGGTTTTTCGTGAAATATTTTACAAGCACACATCAAAAGTGCTTCTCAGGAGCTGAAAAGGCGTTTGCCACAGACTCCATTCATGGTTTTTAGTGAAATCTTAAGCACACATCTGACAAGCTTGAAAGGGGCTGTTTCACCTTGTTTCCATGAACCATGATAGGGGTGTGTTTATTTCAGAAATCTTCTTCACAGACACACACAGACACACACACAGACACACTCACACAAACTCACAGACAATGGCACAAGCACTCACACACACACACACACCGTCACTCACACACTGACACACTCAGACACTAACACTCACACAAACAGAAACACACTCACACATAGACACAATCACACTCACACACTGCATGCATCCCTGCAGTGAATCCCTGCATGCATGTACAAAAAGTGCTTCTCAGGAGCTGAAAAGGCGTTTGCCGCAGACTCAGCGCTCTAGTGCCTTCCTTTCATGGTTTTTCACTCACTCACACCCACCCACACACAGACACTCCCTTTCAAACACACAGTCGCACACACACACAAACTCACTCACACACACTCACAGGCACAGGCACACACGCACACCTCACACATTCCCACGCACTCGCTCTCAAACACACACACCCACTCACATACATTCACTCACATACATTCAAACACTAATGGTTTTTCGTGAAATATTTTACAAGCACACATCTGACAAGCTTGAAAGAGGCTATTTCACCTTGTTTCCATGAACCATGATAGGACACAGTGTGTTTATGTCAGAAATCTCGGAAAAAAGCTTCTTCACAAACACACAGACACTCACTCACACTCACACACGCACAGAGTCACACATACACTCAAACACACACTCACTCACTCACACAAACAATGGCACACGCACACTCAGACACACACCGTCACTCACACATACTCACTCACTCACACATAGACACAATCACACTCACACACTGCATGCATCCCTGCAGTGAATCCCTGCATGCATGTACAAAAAGTGCTTCTCAGGAGCTGAAAAGGCGTTTGCCGCAGACTCAGCGCTCTAGTGCCTTCTTTTCATGGTTTTTCACTCACTCACACCCACACTCCCTTTCAAACACACAGTCGCACACACACACAAACTCACTCACACACACTCACAGGCACAGGCACACACACACACACACACACGCATATACATTCTCTCCAACACTCAAACACTAATGGTTTTTCGTGAAATATTTTACAAGCACACATCAAAAGTGCTTCTCAGGAGCTGAAAAGGCGTTTGCCACAGACTCCATTCATGGTTTTTAGTGAAATCTTAAGCACACATTTGACAAGCTTGAAAGGGGCTGTTTCACCTTGTTTCCATGAACCATGATAGGGGTGTGTTTATTTCAGAAAGCTTCTTCACAAACACACACAGACACACTGACACACACACACACTCACAGACACACTCACACACAGTCTCACACACGCACTCAGACACGCAAACACACACACAGAGTCACACATAAACTGACTCACACACACATACACACTCACACAAACACTAACACAAACTCACAGACAAAGGCACAAGCACTCACACACACACACACACACCGTCACTCACACACTGACACACTCACACACAGACACTAACACTCACACAAACAGAAACACACTCACACATAGACACAATCACACTCACACACTGCATGCATCCCTGCAGTGAATCCCTGCATGCATGTACAAAAAGTGCTTCTCAGGAGCTGAAAAGGCGTTTGCCGCAGACTCATCGCTCTAGTGCCTTCCTTTCATGGTTTTTCACTCACTCACACCCACCCACACACAGACACTCCCTTTCAAACACACAGTCGCACACACACACAAACTCACTCACACACGCACAGGCACACACACACACACACACTCTCTCACACATTCTCACGCACTCGCTCTCAAACTCACACAGTACACACACACCCACTCATATACATTCTCTCCAACACTCAAACACTAATGGTTTTTCGTGAAATATTTTACAAGCACACATCAAAAGTGCTTCTCAGGAGCTGAAAAGGCGTTTGCCACAGACTCCATTCATGGTTTTTAGTGAAATCTTAAGCACACATTTGACAAGCTTGAAAGGGGCTGTTTCACCTTGTTTCCATGAACCATGATAGGGGTGTGTTTATTTCAGAAAGCTTCTTCACAAACACACACAGACACACACACACACTCACAGACACACTCACACACGCACTCAGACACAAACACACACTCGCACCCACACAGAGTCACACATAAACTGACTCACACACACATACACACTCACACAAACACTCACACACAAAGGCACAAGCACTCACACACACACACACACACCGTCACTCACACACTGACAAACTCACACACAGACACTAACACTCACACAAACAGAAACACACTCACACATAGACACAATCACACTCACACACTGCATGCATCTCTGCAGTGAATCCCTGCATGCATGTACAAAAAGTGCTTCTCAGGTGCTGAAAAGGCGTTTGCCGCAGACTCAGCGCTCTAGTGCCTTCCTTTCATGGTTTTTCACTCACTCACACCCACCCACACACAGACACTCCCTTTCAAACACACAGTCGCACACACACACAAACTCACTCACACGCACAGGCACACACACACACACACTCTCTCACACATTCTCACGCACTCGCTCTCAAACTCACACAGTACACACACACCCACTCATATACATTCTCTCCAACACTCAAACACTAATGGTTTTTCGTGAAATATTTTACAAGCACACATCAAAAGTGCTTCTCAGGAGCTGAAAAGGCGTTTGCCACAGACTCCATTCATGATTTTTAGTGAAATCTTAAGCACACATTTGACAAGCTTGAAAGGGGCTGTTTCACCTTGTTTCCATGAACCATGATGGGGTGTGTTTATTTCAGAAATCTCGGAAGAAAGCTTCTTCACAAACACACAGAGACACACTGACACACACACACTCACACAAACTCACAGACAATGGCACAAGCACTCACACACACACACACCGTCACTCACACACTGACAGAATTTGGAATTTGGACGTTCATGCTAAATAATGTAATAATGTAAAGTTTGTGTTAAAGGCCAATATGTTGATAAAAATATGATTTTTACTCGAAAATCTGATGATTTATGTGTGGTATGATCATTTTAATGCAATCCTATGTATAAGCATGTGTTTTGAGTGAATCCCTGCATGTTTGTACAAAAGTGCTTCTCAAACAAACTCACAGACACACTCACAGTTTTGCACAGTCACACACACGCACTAAGACACAAACACACACTAACACACTCCACACTCAGACACACCGTCACTCACACACTGACGCACTCACTAATACTCAATCACACAGAGACACAATCACGCTCACACACTGCATGCATCCCTGCATGCATGTACAAAAGTGCTTCTCAGGAGCTGAAAAGGCGTTTGCCGCAGACTCAGCGCTCTAGCACCTTCCTTTCATGGTTTTTCACTCACTCACACACAGACACTCCCTCTCAAACACACAGTCGCACACACACACATACTCACTCACAAGCACACACACACACACATTCTCACGCACTCGCTCTCAAACTCACACCCACTCATATACATTCACTCACACACACTTACAACACTCAAAAACTAATGGTTTTTCGTGAAATCTTATATAAGCACCCATCTGACAAGCTTGAAGGGGCTGTTTCACCTTGTTTCCAAGAACACATTCTGTTTATGTCAGAAATCTCGGAAGAAAGCTTCTTTTCACACACTCACACACAAACACACACACACACACAGAAACCCACTCACACACACACAAACCACATTCATACTCACACAAACACACACTCAGTCACGCACACACACACACACACAATCTCACACATTTTCACGCATTCGCTCTCAAAGTCACACACACTCACAACACTCAAACACTAATGCTTTATCGTGAATTATTTTACAAGCACACATCTGACAAGCTTGAAAGGGGCTGTTTCACCTTGTTTTTATGAACCATGATAGGACACAGTGTGTCTGTCAGAAAGCTTCTTCTCACCCACTCACAAATACACTCACACATACACACACAAACACACTCTGAAAGACATACTTACTCACACACACACACACACAACACAGTCTCACACAGTCACACACACGCACTCAGACACACAGACACACACACACACTCGCTCGCTCACTCACACACACACGCAAACTCACAGACAATGGCACACGCACTCACACACACACTCACTCACTCACTCACACACTGACACACTCAGACAGTAACACTCACACAAACAGAAACAGGCTCACACTCACCCACACACAGACACTCACTCTCAAACACACACAGTCGCACACACACGTACTCAATCACACACACACTCACAGACTAAGGCACACACGCACACTCTCACACATTCTCACGCACTCGCTCTCAAACACACACAGAAACCCACTCACACACACACAAACCACATTCATACTCACACAAACACACACTCAGTCACGCACACACACACACACAATCTCACACATTTTCACGCATTCGCTCTCAATGTCACACACACTCACAACACTCAAACACTAATGCTTTATCGTGAATTATTTTACAAGCACACATCTGACAAGCTTGAAAGAGGCTGTTTCACCTTGTTTCCATAAACCATGATAGGACACAGTTTGTTTATGTCAGAAAAAAGCTTCTTCACAAACACACAGACGCACTCACACACACACACTCACTCAGACACACACGCACTCTCACCCACACAGACACTCAAACACACACTCACTCACACAAACTCACAGACAATGGCACACGCACGCACACACACACACACCGTCACTTACACATACTCACTCACACACTGCATGCATCCCTGCAGTGAATCCCTGCATGCATGTACAAAAAGTGCTTCTCAGGAGCTGAAAAGGCGTTTGCCGCAGACTTAGCGCTCTAGTGCCTTCCTTTCATGGTTTTTCACTCACTCACACACAGACACTCCCTCTCAAACACACAGTCGCACACACACAAACTCACTCACACACACTCACAGGCACAGGCACACACACACACACACACACATTTTCACGCACTCGCTCTCAAACTCACACAGTACACAGACACCCACTCACAACACTCAAACACTAATGGTTTTTCGTGAAAAATTTTACAAGCACACATCAAAAGTGCTTCTCAGGTGCTGAAAAGGCGTTTGCCACAGACTCCATTCATGGTTTTTAGTGAAATCTTACATAATATGCACACATCTGACAAGCCTGAAAGGGGCTGTTTCACCTTGTTTCCAAGAATTTGGAAGTTCATGCTAAATAATGTAATAATGTAAAGTTTGTGTTAAAGGCTAATATGTTGCTAAAAATATGATTTTTACTCGAAAATCTGATGATTTGTGTAGTATGATCATTTTAATGCCATCCTATGTATCAGCATGTGTTTTGAGTGAGTCTCTGCAAGTTTGTACAAAAGTGCTTCTCAAACACACTCTCAAACAAACTCACAGACACACACACTCACAGTCTTGCACAGTCACACACACGCACTAAGACACAAACACACACTAACACACTCCACACTAAGACACACACCGTCACTCACACTCTGACGCACTCACTCACACAGAGACACAATCACGCTCACACACTGCATGCATCCCTGCATGCATGTACAAAAATGCTTCTCAGGAGCTGAAAAGACGTTTGCCGCAGACTCAGCGCTCTAGAGCCTTCCTTTCATGGTTTTCCTTGAAATCAGATGTGTGCTTATATAAGATTTTACGAAAACCCATGAAATGAAAGCGCTAGACCGCTGAGTCTGCGGCAAGCGCCTCAGCGCACTTTTGTACATACATGCAGGGATTCACTCAAACCACATGCTGATACATAGGATTGCATTAAAATGATCATACCACACATCAATCATCAGATTTTCGAGTATAAATCATATTTCTATCAACATATTGGCCTTTAATACAAACTATTATGTATTACACTATTTAGCATGAAATAGTGTAAAAAAGCTTTTTTTCCGAGATTTCTGAAATAAACACACTGTGTCCTATCATTGTTCATAGAAACAAAGTGAAATAGCCCTTTCAAGCTTGTCAGATTTGTGCTTATAAAATATTTCACGAAAAACCATGTGTTTGAGTGTTGTGAGTGAATGTATGTGTGTGTCAGTGTGTGTGACCGTGTTTGTGTGTGTGTGAGTATCAATGTGTTTGTGTTCGCGTGAGTGTGTTTCTGTGAGTGTGTGTTTTTGTGCAGGTGTGCCTGTGAGTTTGTGTGAGTGAGTATGTAAGTGTGTGTGTGTGTGTGAGTGTGTTTCTGTGAGTTTGTGTGTGTGTGTGTGACTCTGTGTGTGTGTGAGTGTGTGAATCAGCTCCTTTCAAGCTTGTCAATTGTGCGCTTATATAAGATTTCACGAAAAACCATGAAAGGAAAGCGCTAGAGCCCTGAGTCTGCGGTAAACGCCTTTTCAGCTCCTGAGAAGCACTTTTGTACATACATGCAGGGATTCATTAAAAACCCATGCTGATACTTAGGATTGCATTAAAATGATCCTACCACACATCAATCATCAGATTTTCGAGTATAAATCATGTTTCTATCAACATATTGGTCTTTAATACAAACTATTATATACTACAATATTTAGCATGAAATAGTGTAAAAAAGCTTTTTGCCGAGATTTCTAAAATAAACACACTGTGTCCTATCATTGTTTATGGAAACAAGGTGAAATAGCCCTTTTCAAGCTTGTCAGATGTGTGTTTATAAAATATTTCACGATAAAACATTAGTGTTTGAGTGTTGTGAGTGTGAATGTGTTTGTGTTCGCGTGAGTGTGTTTCTGTGTGTGTGTTAGAGAGAGTGTGAGTTTGTGTGTCAGTGTGTCTATGCGTGACTCTGTGTGTGAGTGTGTGTTTGTGTGAGTGCCTGTGAGTTTGTGTGAGTGAGTATGTAAGTGTGAGTGAGAATGTGTGTCTGTGTGTATGTGCGTGTATTTGTGAGAGTGTGTTTCGGTGAGTTTGTGTGTGTGTTCGGGCGAGTGTGAGTGAATATGTGTTTGAGAGTTTGTTTGTGTGTCTGAGAGTGTTCAGTGTGTTTTTGTGAAGAAGCCTTCTTCCGAGATTTCTGACATAAACACACTATGTCCTATCATGGTTCATGGAAACAAGGTGAAACAGCTCCTTTCAAGCTTGTCAAATGTGTGCTTATATAAGATTTCACGAAAAACCATGAAAGGAAGGCGCTAGAGCACTGAAACTGCGGCAAACGCCTTTTTCAGCTCCTGAGAAGCACTTTTGTACATGCATGCAGGGATGCATGCAGTGTGTGAGTGTGATTGTGTCTCTGTGTGAGTGAGTATTAGTGAGTGTGTCAGTGTGTGAGTGAGTGGGTTTGAGTGCGTGTGTGCAAGACTGTGTGTGTGTGTGAGTGTGTTTGAGAGTGAGTGTGTGTGTCAGTGTGAGTGTGTGAGAAGAAGCTTTCTTCCGAGATTTCTGACATAAACACACCCCTATCATGGTTCATGGAAACAAGGTGAAAGAGCCCCTTTCAAGCTTGTCAAATGTGCGCTTATATAAGATTTCACGAAAAACCATGAAAGGAAGGCGCTAGAGCACTGAAACTGCGGCAAACGCCTTTTTCAGCTCCTAAGAAGCACTTTTGTACATGCATGCAGGGATGCATGCAGTGTGTGAGTGTGATTGTGTCTCTGTGTGAGTGAGTATTAGTGAGTGTGTCAGTGTGTGAGTGAGTGGGTTTGAGTGCGTGTGTGCAAGACTGTGTGTGTGTGTGAGTGTGTTTGAGAGTGAGTGTGTGTGTGAGTGGGTGAGAAGAAGCTTTCTTCCGAGATTTCTGACATAAACACACCCCTATCATGGTTCATGGAAACAAGGTGAAAGAGCCCCTTTCAAGCTTGTCAAATGTGCGCTTATATAAGATTTCACGAAAAACCATGAAAGGAAGGCGCTAGAGCCCTGAGTCTGCGGTAAACGCCTTTTCAGCTCCTGAGAAGCACTTTTGTACATACATGCAGGGATTCACTCAAAACACATGCTGATACCTAGGATTGCATTAAAATGATCCTACGACACATCAATCAGATTTTTGAGTACAAATCATGTTTTTATCCACATATTGGCCTTTAATACAATCTATTATGTGTTACACTATTTAGCATGAAATAGTGTAAAAAAGATTTTTTCCGAGATTTCTGAAATAAACACACTGTGTCCTATCATTGTTCATGGAAACAAGGTGAAATAGCCCTTTTCAAGCTTGTCAGATGTGTGCTTATAAAATATTTCACAAAATAACCATTAGCTTCTTCTCACCCACTTACACTCACACTCACAAACCCACTCTCAAACACATAGTCACACAAACTGACAGACAAACTCACACACACACAGTCTTGCACAGTCACACACACGCACACAAACACACTCTCACCCACACTAACACACACTCGCTCACCCACACACCGTCACTCACACACTCACTCGCACAGAGACACAATCACACTCACACACTGCATGCATCCCTTCTGCATGTTTCTCAGAGGCTCAAAAGGCATTTGCCGCAGACTCAGCGCTAGCCTTCCTTTCACGGTTTTTCGTGAAATCTCATATAAGCTCACATTTGACAAGCTTGAAAGAGGCTGTTTCACCTTGTTTCCATGAACCAAGTTAGTGATGTGTTTATGTCAGAAATCTCGGAAGAAAGCTTTTTCTCACCCACTCACAAACACACAGACACACACTGACACAATCTCACACTCTCTAAAACACTGTCTGTGTGTGTGTGTGTGTCAGTGTGTCATTGTTTTAGTGTCAGTGTGTGTCAGTGTGTCTTTGTCAGTGTATGTGTTTGTGTGTGCGTGTGTGTGTCAGTGTGTGTGTCTGTGTCAGAGTGTGTTTTAATGCGTCTGTGTCAGTGTGTGTGTGTGTGTGTCAGTGTGTCATTGTTTTAGTGTCTGTCAGTGTGTGTCTGTGTGTGTGTGTGTGTGTGTGTGTGTGTCAGTGTGTCTTTGTCTTTGTCACAACCAACACTTGCACACAAAAACACACAGAGTCACACACACACACTGACACACACTCACGCGAACACAAACACATTCATACTCACACACACACAAACACTAACACAGTCACACACATTCACTCACAACACTCAAACACCAATGGTTTTTCGTGAAATATTTTATAAGCACAAATCTGACAAGCTTGAAAAGGGCTATTTTACCTTGTTTCCATGAACAATGATAGGACACAGTGTGTTTATGTCCGAAATCTCGGAAAAAAGCTTTTTTACACTATTTCATGCAAAATAATATTTCATGCTAAATAATGCATAATAATTTGTATTAAAGGCCAATATGTTGATAAAAATATGATTTACACTCAAAATCTGATGATTGATGTGTGGTATGATCATTTTAATGCACTCCTAGGTATCAGCATGTGGTTTGAGTGAATCCCTGCATGTATGTACAAAAGTGCTTCTCAGGAGCTGAAAAGGCGTTTGCCGCAATTTCAGTGCTCTAGCGCCTTCGTTTCATGGTTTTTCGTGAAATATTATATAAGCACACATTTGACAAGCTTGAAAGGGGTTGTTTCACCTTGTTTCCATGAATCATGATAGGACACAGTGTGTTTATGTCAGAAATCTCGGAAGAAGGCTTCCTCACAAACACACACTGACACACTCAGACACAAACAAACTCTCAAACACATACTCACTCACACTCGCCCACACACACACACACACACACACAAACTCACAGAAACACACAAACACATACACGCACTCAGACACAAACACACACTCTCAAACACATTTCACAGTTTCAGTGCTCTAGCGCCTTCCTTTCATGGTTTTTCGTGAAATCTTATATAAGCACACATCTGACAAGCTTGAAAGAGGCTGTTTCACCTTGTTTCCATGAACCATGGTAGGACACAGTGTGTTTATGTCAGAAATCTCGGAAGAAAGCTTCTTCACAAACACACTGACGCACTCACTCACTCACACTCACACAAACTCACAGACACACTCACACACACACATACACTCACTCACAGACAATAGCACAAGCACTCACACACACACTCAGACACACACTGTCACACACATACTCACTCACTCACACACTGACACACAGACACTAACACTCACACAAACAGAAACACACTCACACACACATAGACACAACCACACTCACACACTGCATGCATGTACAAAAAAGTGCTTCTCAGGAGCTTAAAAGGCGTTTGCCGCAGACTCAGCGCTCTAGTGCCTTCTTTTCATGGTTTTTCACTCACTCACACCCACCCTCACACAGACACTCCCTCTCAAACACACAGTCGCACACACACAAACTCACTCTCACACACTCACAGGCACAGGCACACACACACACTCTCACACATTCTCACACATTCTCACGCACTCGCTCTCAAACTCACACAGTACACACACACCCACTCATATACATTCACTCACAACACTCAAACACTAATGGTTTTTCGTGAAATATTTTACAAGCACACATCAAAAGTGCTTCTCAGGAGCTGAAAAGGCGTTTGCCACAGACTCCATTCATGGTTTTTAGTGAAATCTTATATATAAGCACACATCTGACAAGCTTAAAAGGGGCTGTTTCACCTTGTTTCCAAGAACACAGTGTGTTTATGTCAGAAATCTCGGAAGAAAGCTTCTTCTCACCCACTGTTTACACAGACATACACTGACACACACTGACACAAACTGACACTCTCTAAAACACTGTGTGTGTGTGTGTCAGTGTGTCATTGTTTTAGTGTCAGTGTGTGTCAGTGTGTCAGTGTGTGTGTGTCTGTGTGTGTGTCACTGTGTCTTTGTGTGTGTGTTTGTCTGTGTCAGTGTGTGTGTGTGTCTGTGTCTGAGTGTTTGTCTGTGTCAGTGTGTGTGTGTCACTGTGTCTGTGTGTGTGTGCCAGTGTGTGTGTGTCTGTGTGTGTCAGTGTGTGTCTGTGTGTCTGTATGTGTCTGTGTGTGTGTCTGTGCGTGTGTTAATGTGTCTGTGTCTGCGTCTTTGTGTGTGTGTCTTTGTGTGCGTCTGTGTGTGTGTGTGTGTCAGTGTGTTTGTGTGTCTGTGTGTCTGTATGTGTGTGTGTGTGAGTGTTTGTGTTTGTGTGTGGGTCTGTGTGTGTGTGTCTGAGTATGAGTGTTTGTCTGTGTGTGTGTCAGTGTGTGTGTGTGTGTGTGTGTGTCAGTGTGTGTCTGTGTGTGTGTGTGTGTCTTTGTCTGTGTGTGTCTGTGTGTGTGTGTGTCTGTGTGTCTGTATGTGTGTGTGTGTGTGTGTGTCTTTGTGTGTGTGTGTCTGTGTGTCTGTATGTGTGTGTGTGTGTCTTTGTGTGTGTGTGTGTGTGTGTGTGTCTGTGTCAGTGTGTGACAGTGTCTGTGTGTCAGTGTGTCTT